>NC_073313.1:165471925-165573781 GCF_027595985.1 Sorex araneus
GGTGCCAGGGATCGAACCCGGGTCACCTCTGTGCAAGGCAAATGCTTTCCTGCTGTGCTATGTCTCCGACCCTGTTGCAGTCTCTCAGTGTGGAAAATATTGGAGGGATCATGGTAGAAGTTGCAGTGAGAAGCACGAAGGTCAAACTCTATATATGCGCGTATATATGTCTTTATTTTTAAAAAATTTGATGTTTGGGCAACTCCTAGCAGTGCTCAGGGATCGTTTCTGGGTTTGTGCTTAAGGCTTCCTCTGGGCAGGGCTCAGGACGAATTCCCCACTGTGTAGGGTGGGAAATAGCACCGGGGTCAACAGTGTGCAAGGCAAGTGCCTTACTCGCTATACTCTCTCTAGCCCAAGACATCAACTTTAACAGTGCAGGAAGTAAAGTGCCTGAAATTAGGCAAATAGGGGCCAGAAAGGTAGTTCAGTGGGTAGGGCACTGGCCTGGGTAGGGCACTGGCCTTGCATGCAGCCAACCAGGGTTCCCTCTCCGGCATGGCGTATGGTCCCAGAGCACCACCGGGAGTGATCTCTGAGTGACAGAGCTGGGAGGAGCCCTGAGCATCGCCATCACCCCTCCCTCCACCACTCTCCTCTCCTCCCCCCTACACACACGAAACAGTCATGAAGTCACCTGACTGGCCTAAATCAAGAAGCGGGTCTGCGGCGGTTCCAAAGGTGCCGAAACACCTCGTGTCTGTCTCTCCCCTTTGCAGGTGCTGCTACACGAAGCTCCCGGCCCAGGCCATCCCCTGTTCTCTGGCGTGGGTCCGGCCGGTTTAAGGTGTGTTGGCTCACGTCCCAGTTCTCGGGACAACACAGAGGCACCGCGGGCAGCGGGGCGGGGACCTGGAGAAGCGGTACTGGGACACAACCATCCTGGGCGCAGGGGCTTTGAGAGCCGCTGAGGGTGGGGGAGTCCGTGGGGAGTGAGGGCGACCCGAGGCCCCAGAAGTCAGAACCTGGGGCCCCGCCCGGAGCCGAGAGAAAGGGCAGAGTTTCCTCCATCCGGACTCGTCTGTGTCAGACGTGTCCATGATGCGCCTGATTGTGCATTTCTCTCGGCATTTTATTTTTGGAGGAGCCACACCTAGCAGTGCTCAGAGTTTGCTCCTGGCTCTGTGCTCAGGAGTCACCCCTGGCAGTGCTTGGGGTGCCGGGGATCAAATTGGGGTCTGCTGTGTGCAAAGTGCGTGCCTTGCCTGCCTCTCTCTCTCTCTCTCTCTCTCTCTCTCTCTCTCTCTCTCTCTCTCTCTCTCTCTCTCTCTCTCTCTCTCTCTCTCTCTCTCCAGCCTCTCATTTTTCTTTTCCTTTTTTGCTTTTTGGGTCCCACCCGGCGATGCTCAGGGCTGACTCCTGGCTCTGCACTCAGGAATCACTCCTGTGGTGCTCAGGGGACCCTATGGGATGCCGGGGATCGAACCTGGGTCGGCTGCATGCAAGGCAAATGCCTTGCCTGCTGTACTGTCGCTCCGGCCCCTTGTTTTTCTTTTTGATTCTGGCTTTTTTCATCCCCAGATCTCAATATCCTTCAAAGTGTTGTCATTCCCCTCCCTTGAATTCCCAGCCCGCCAGCAGTCGGTGTTGCCATGGTAACTGCAGTGTCTGGGGCTGGGACGGAGCTCAGAGGTGGAGGGCCGCATGTGTGCGCTCCTGGGTTCAACCCCGAGTGTTGCGCTGCTAACAGACAGTGAACACAATCTCCCATGTCTGATCCCTCGGTTTCATTGCAGGAGCACTGGACAGCAAGGCATCTTGCAGTTCCAGAACTGTGCGGCCTTGAAGCCATTGGTCGGGGTCGTGGACGAGTACTTGGATGGAATCCTGAACATCTTCCTGTGTGACACGTCCTCCAACGAGGACGTCTATTTCCACCACGTGCTGAGAACCGAGGGCCACGCCATCGTCTGCCGGGAGAACATCCCCTCCAAGGTGCGGCTGGCACGCGCGCAATTCCGGCGTGTGCAGTTCACACTCCGAGCTCTCGGGGAGAAGCAGTTCTGATGCGGAGGCTATTCGATTTCCTCGTGGACCTCAGGTGTCCCAGAGATGTTCGCCTTGGAGGCCGGAGGGGCCGGGGCAGGCGAGCTCCACCTCTGAGCCACACCTCCTGTCTTTGTCCCCTTTTCCTTTTGGGGGCTGGAGGTCCCACACCCAGCAGGGCTCAGGGGCCTATTCCAGTGTGGCCCTGGGGTGCTGGCCTTGAACCATGGGCCCCTACCACGGTGCCTGCTTCCCGCCCAGACTCCTGCCCACTCCACACGGAGTTCTCTCTCAACTTCAGCCGTCCGGAAAAGACTGGGAACTGTTGGTCTTCTAGAAACGGGAGGGTTGGGGCTGGAGCGACAACACAGCGGGGAGGGCGTTGGCATTTGCCTGGCACGCGGCCGACCAGGTTCGATCCCCGGCATCCCATAGTGTCCCCCGAGCACTGCCAGGAGTGATTCCTGAGTGCAGAGCCAGGAACCCGTGTGGCAACGCCGGGTGTGACCCAAAAAGCAAAAAAAAAAAAAACCACCAAAAGCAGAAAAACTCACTGCGGAAACGCTTCTCACTTGGATCTCAGAAGATAATGGCACTGCGGCCACACTTGAAAGCGCCGAAGGGCTGTTGCCCTTGAGCTGACGCTTCCTTCTCTTCACCCCTAGGGCTTTCGAGAGCTCAACCCCTTAGCTCTGTACACGACAGCCAGCTCCGGACCCGAGGCTGCCGCCGTGACAGAACTGGGTCACCCGTCCCCACAGCACCGCTCCGGTGAAGACCAGGAGGTCAGCGCACAGCCCCAGGAGGGCGAGCCGGGTGCCTTGGTAGGAGCTTTGCTGAGACAATGATGATTTTGTATTAATTGCCTTTTTTTTTCTTCTTGACAGGGGATAGTTTTGGGGTCCCACCCGGCGATGCTCAGGGCTGACTCCTGGCTTTGCACTCAGGAATCACTCCTGGCGGGGCTCAGGGGACCCTGTGGGATGCCGGGGATCGAACCCGGGTCAGCCACGTGCCAGGCAAACACCCTCTCCACTGTGCTATGGCTGTGGCCGCATCATTTTAATTCTTGCTACTGCTTGAGTCCTTTCTCCCTGCAGACCTTAGTGCTGCAAGCTCTGTAACTGTGGCGCATGGTGCAGCACTCCCAGGCCTCCCTGTGAGCGTGCAGTGCCCTGACCCTGTGGTTGCGGGGGAGGCCACGGGCTTCCCAGCCCCAGGGAAGGTGGCCCTGCGCAGGGGTGCGACCAGCGCCATCTCTCCTCCTCTGCTTTCCTTTGCCTCTCCGGCCAAGGCGGTGCCTCTTAAATCCTGTCGCTGCCTCGGTGCTCTTGTGAACTCACCTGCACGAAGCCCAGCGCTTCTCTTTACGTGCCCAGTTCGGCATTTCTCAGTAACCCCCTGACGGGTTGGCAGGTCCTCCTGGGAACCTGGGTGCAGCAGCACACACTGAATCACACCAGGGGCCCGCCCTGGGTTCCGTCACACTGGGGTCGCTCCGAGCAGCATCCCTCAAGCTCTTCCGAGTCATTCCTGAATGCAGAGCCCGGAGTAAGTGGGGAGCTGTGCCAGGTGCGGCCCAGAAACAATCACAGTTCAGCCCCGAGAATAAGTAAAACCTGTTACTCTGCAGATGGAGATGGGGCACAGCGGGGAGGGCGTTTGCCTTGCACGCAGCTGACCCAGGTTCGGTTCCTCCGCCCCTCTCGGAGAGCCCGGCAAGCTACCGAGATGATCCCGCCCGCACGGCAGAGCCTGGCAAGCTCCCCGTGGCGTATTCGAGATGCCAAACACAGTTACAAGTGACCATGTCCTTCCAGCAAGACGCCAGTGATGAGAAGGCCGGCAGCACCCGGAAGTCGGAGCCTCAGGATGTGCTGAGAAAGTGGGAGTCCGGGAAAGCCCCTGACCAGGCGCCCCCGGGGCCCGTCCTGGAGCCTGAGGAGCTGACGGAGGAAACTGAGGTAGGAGGCGAGCCCAGTGGCAGGGCCTCACACGCCAGGGGCCCCCTGGGAAATGGCTCTGCCGTGCCCACAGGCCCCCAGGGCCGAGGGGCCCCTGCCTTTATGGCCCAGGGCAGAGCTGGGCAAGGGGGCACGGTTCTGGCTTCTGAGCTTCCTCCCCGGGCCCAGGCCTGCCACTGTCCCCACCCCCTTCCCGTGACAACGAGCAACGCCCAGCAGGGGAAACGTTTATAAGGGGAGAAATCTTTTCTCGTTTGCTCATGGCTCTTTGCTTTGTTCGGGGCCACATCTGCACTGCCCAGGGCTCACTCCCGGCTGAGCGGGGGACCCCGTGGGATGCCCTTCCCGCCATCTTGTATGGTCACTTCTTTTGTTTTGCCTGTTTGGGTCCCACCTGGGGATGCTCAGGGCTGACTCTGCACTCAGGAATCACTCCTGGCGGTGCTCAGGGCTGACTCCTGGCTCTGCGCTCAGGAATCACTCCTGGCAATGCTCGGGGGACCCTGTGGGATGCCGGGGATCCAACCCGGGTCAGCCGCGTGCCAGGCCAATGCCCTCCCCGCTGTGCTGTCGCTCCAGCCCCTGGATTGTCACTGGTGTCCACCGCTCATGGCGCCTTCGTTCTCTTGGTCGCCTCTTCCGGACAGTCAGAGGCGCTGAGCGGGGGAAGGACAGTCCATCCCGGCCTTGTTATTTCTTACTGCGCAGCCCCAGGTGACTCGCGTTAACTTTGTGGGGAGGGGCTGACGTCCAGCAGGGAGCCCCAAGACGTGACCGAGCTGCAGCCTCAGATGCGGCCCCGCCTTCCACTGCGCCCCCACGCCTGGCGGTCCTGGGTCCGAGCCTTCCCCGTCTGGGGCCGTGCCCGTGGCCGCCTCTCCTGCCCACCGCGTGCCCGGCGTCGGGGCCTCTCACGGCTGCCCCATCAGCTGCGCCTTCCGCCCCGCCGACTCCAAACACATCATCTTCTTCATTGTCCTTCTCCTGATCCCGACTCCCCTTCCCCCGTGGCTGTAAACGGTCTCTCTCTGGGATGTGGGGAGGGGGCTGGCGTGCAGGACCCCGAGTGAGCGTGTCAACACCCCCCTGCCAGGAGGACATCCCCTCCGGAATGCCGAGCCTGGAGTCCGTGACCATCAGCGGCGACATCTGGGATGACAGCTGGCTGCCCTTGCCGGCCATGGTGGGCCGAGGAGAGGCGGCCGACCCTGGCCTCCCTGGGACGCCCCCCGCTGCCGCGTGCGCAGAGAGACCCGTGGTGAGAAAGCTGGGGGCCCGGGGAGCAGCCCCCCTCTGGGACGAGGAGCCGGAAGGGGAGTGGGAACGACCCAGGCGCCCTGATGGGGTCCCGATAGCCGGGGGCCTGGGCGCCCCCGAGCCTGCCCCGGTGTGTGACCCGGTGGTGGCAGAGCAAAGGGGGGCAGTGGGGGGGAGACCCCCATATGCAGAATCCCCCAGGCAGCTCAGACGCCCTCCTGGGAATGTGGTTTGTGCTGAAGCCGGGGTCCGCGGGCGTGAGTGGGCTCACCCCGTCACTCCTCAGGCTCCCGGGGCCAAGAGGTCGAGCAGAGGGGCTCGTCTTTCCGTTCAGACCCCTGAGCACAGCGCCAAGAAGGGCCCCTTTGGGTGTAACCGTGGGCATAACCCAACAGCCACCAAAGGAGAAGCCTTGTGTCTCACCGCCACTACCTCAAGACGCTAAGCTTTCCCTCCTGTCGCCTTTGGCGCAGGATTTTTGCCCTGGATGACCTCTGGGTCTTTGCAGAGAGAATACTGGCCACTCTCGGGCATGACTGGATGCAAATTGAAATCTTTTCTCGAAGGAAAAAGAGCCGTGGTTGGGGCTGGAGCGATAACACAGCGGGGAGGGCGTTTGCCTTGCACGAAGCTGACCCGGGTTCGATTCCCAGCATCCCATAGGGTCCCCTGAGCACCGCCAGGAGTAATCACTGAGTGCAGAGCCAGGAGGAACCCCTGAGCATCGCCAGGGGCCCAAAAAGCAAAAAAAAGGAGGGAGGGAGGGAGGGAGGGAGGGAGGGAGGGAGGGAGGGAGGGAGGGAGGGAGGGAGGGAGGGAGGGAAGGAAGGAAGGAAGGAAGGAAGGAAGGAAGGAAGGAAGGAGAGAAGGAAGGAAGGAGAGAGGAGAGAAGGAGAGAGAAGGAGAGAAGGAGAGAGAGACACGTCCCAAGCGTTAGGATAGCTAGGAGGGCACTTGTCTTGCATGCATCCGACCAGGGTTCGATCCCCGGCACCCCATAGGGTCCCCTGAGCCCTGCCTGGAGTGGCCCCCCAAAGCCAAAATAAACAGCCCTACAGGGTTGGGTGTGCCAGAGAAAAACTCAGGCATGATCAGGATCCCAGAGGGCCAGTGCAGGTACCTGGGCTGTGTGCGGGGGCCCGTGCATGCGCGCATGCTCTGAGTGGAATCCTGCCCAGTGGGCCCCCTCCCCCCCGGCACTGGGCAGAGCAGCCGATACTGGGGGTATGTTGGCTTCCCAGCTCATTCCTGTTGGGACTCGTCTGTTCAGAAGGAAATTCTTTTTTTTGGGGGGGAGGTCATGCCCAGTGATGCACAGGGGTTCCTCCTGGCTCTGCACTCAGGAAATACTCCTGGCGATGCTCAGGGGACCCTACGGGATGCTGGGAATCAAACCCAGGCCAGTCCCGTGCCAGGCAAGCACCCTACCCGCTGTGCTATCGCTCCGGCCCCCGGGAATTCTGCACCAAGTATTAATGACTAACTTCCAGGTGAGCACTAGAGCGTGTGGGCCGAGGCTGTGGTCATTAGCGGACACCGGCCTGGCGTGTGGAGGCCCAGGCTTTGATCCCAGGCCCGGCAGGGAGAGAAGAGCTATTTTCATGAGCCTCACCGTAACATGATGGACGCGGCTTCTACCCTGCCAGTTCCGTCTTTGATATTTGGTGGAAAGCAGAGCGCTTTGGCCGCTAGGATAACACCCGAGGACAAAACCCGCTGCTGATGGTTTCTCGGCTGTCTCATGAGTACCCGGGAAAGAGAACAGCTGATGGAAGTCACGGCTCGGGCAAGGAGGTGTAAAAGCAGAAGCACGGGAATCAGGGCCAGACAGCAAGAACAGCGGGGCGACACACAGGTGACCCGGGTTCCATGCCCAGCCACACATGTGGTCCCCCAGGCCCCGCCAGGAGCAAGCCCTGAGCACTGCCTGGTGAGCCACCAAGCCCCTCCCCACCCCCCCTCCGAAAGAATACAGGTCTAGGATCTGACTTATTGGACACAGGTTTATGGCTGATGAACCCTCTGGGCGATCTGTTTCCCCCAGGATCTGCTCGCTGTGCCGGATGCGGCCATAAAGCATGCTTCGTTCCATAGAACATTCTAGAAGGTCTTGGCCCAGATGTCAACTTTTAGGTTTTGTTTCCTGTGCAGTTCTTTTTCTTTTTTTTTTTCTTTTTGGGTCACACCTGGCGATGCACAGGGGTCACTCCTGGCTCTGCACTCAGGAATTACTCCTGGCGGTGGTCAGGGGACCCTATGGGATGCTGGGAATCGAACCCGGGTTGGCCGCGTGCAAGGCAAATGCCCTCCCCGCTGTGCTGTTGCTCCAGCCCCATGATGGATGTTTCTTGGCTGAACCTCTGGGAAGGTCCCCAGCCCCCCTCCTCCCCGCAGAGACAGTTGGGGGGCCATGACTCGAGTGCCTCTGTCCACGTTTCCGCCTCTCCCCGCCCTGACGCCCCTTACGTGTGTGCCCGTTTGCCTGTCAGCAGCCGCGCTCGGCGTCCCCGGAGCCCCTGGATTTCTCATCGCTGCCGCAGCTGGAAGAATTCTACATCTCTCTCATCCAGGGCCAGCAGCCGGCGGCCGGGAGCCCCCTGGAGCCCGCCGCCCCGCAGAGCCCCACGCCCGCCTCGGCCGAGACCCCCACCGCTCGCCCCGGCCCGGGTACGGCCCCCCCCCCCCCCGCCTGAGCACACCGCCTGGGTCTCCACCCGAGGGGCTCACGGCAAGGCTGGTGCCCCCCCCCCCCCCCCCGCCCTCAGGATGCTGGGCTAGCAAGGGTTTCTCTGGTGACTCCGGGCACAGCTGGATTTTTCTAGAAGGAAATTGGGCAACTGCAGGATTGTCTTCCTGGGATTGGAGTGTGAGCCCATATGTATGGGTTGGGGTTTTGGGGCCACCCCAGGCTGTGCTCGGGGCTGACTCCTCACTCTGTGCTCAGGACTCATTCCTGGGTCTGGAGCAATAGCACAGCTGGGAGGGTGTTTCCCTTGCATGCGGCCGACCCAAGTTCGATTCCCAGCATCCCATAGGGTCCCCCGAGCACTGCCGGGGGTAATTCCTGAGTGCAGAGCCAGGAGGAACCCCTGTGCATCTCCGAGTGTGACCCCAAAAGCAAAAAAAAAATAATAATTAAAAAAATCTGTGTAACCTCGGAATTTTCATTAAAATAAAATTTTAATAAATTTTATTTTATTAAATAAAATTTAAAAAAAGGTTTATTAAAAAAAAAAAAGGAATCACTCCTAGCGGGGCTTGGGGACACTATGGGATGCTGGGATCGAACCCGGGGTGGCCACGTGCCAGGCCAGCGCCTCCCTGTGGTCCCAGCCCGGCCCCTGCTGTCTGCTTTTGGGGTGCCCTGGGGAGAAGCCTCCCCTGCTGCCTCCAGCCGTGCCTCCTCCCCTTTTCTGACGCGGACGTTGGTCCCTGCCTGACGCTCCGCTGTCACTTCTCCATCCTTGGGGCCCGTCACTGTCTGTGCCCCTGGCCTGGGCCCTGTCCCCGCCACCGCCCAGAGGGGGTTTGTTGCACGGGTCTCGGCCAGGACCGGGAGCAGGCGTGAGCTGTGTCTTCTCGTCCTCTTTCAGCAAAGAGCCCCCCCGAGAGCCCCCCGGACGGGGACGGCGGGAGCAGCCACGCCATCACGCTGTTCACGGAGCAGAGCCCGGGCGCCATGGACCAGCTGTCCCTCATCCTGTCCCCCGAGGCCCAGATGTCACAGAAGCTCTACCTGCCCCGCAGCACCGCCACAGCCGCCCTGGGCGCCGCCGCGCGCCTGGCCACGTCCAGGAGCCTCCTGCACTGGTACCCCAGCGTGAAGAGGATGGACGCGTGACGGGGGCGGGGCGGGGCCTCCAGTTCTCGGGGTGCCTGTTAGCGGGCGAGGGGCCGTGGGTGTGAGTGTTGGGGTCTCGAGTTCGTCTTCATTCCTGTCGATTGCTCCCTCTCCCGGGGTCGCCCTTGGTTAGCGCGGGCAGTTGCGGGAGGTTCCTGTGGGTGGGGGTTGGGGTTGGTGTTCCTGGGCTCTATCATGACCGGTAAAGAAAACCTTGGAAGACTGGTTGGTGTTCTGTGATGCGCACGGAGAGAGACGGACGCTGCCTTGCAAGCTCTCACTGCAAGCCAGCCCTCTCTCCTTCTCTCCTCTCTCTCTCCCTCTCTCCTCTCTCTCCCTCTCTTCTCTCTCTCCCTCTCTCTTCTCTCTCTCCCTCTCTCTTCTCTCTCCCTCTTCTCTCTCCTTTCTCCCTCTCTCTCCTCTCTCTCCCTCTCTCTCCTCTCTCCCTCTCTCTCTCCTCTCTCCCTCTCTCCTCTCCTCTCCTCTCTCTCCTCTCTCTCCCTCTCTCTTCTCTCTCTCCCTCTCTCTCTCCCTCTCTCCTATCTCCCTCTCTCTCCCTCTCCTCTCTCTCTCCCTCTCTCCTCTCTCTCTCCCTCTCTCCTCTCTCTCTCCTTTCTCCCTCTCTCTCCTCTCTCCCTCTCTCCTCTCTCTCCCTCCCTCTCTTCTCTCTCCCTCCCTCTCTCCTCTCTCTCCCTTTTCCTGTCTCTGTCTCTCATTCTCTCTTTCTCTCTCTTTCCCTCTCTTCCCCCTCTCTGTTCTCTCTCTCATTCCCTCTCTCCTCTCTTTCCCTCTCTCTCTTCTCTTTCCCTCTTTCTCCTCTCTGTTTCTCATTCTTTCTCATTCTCTCTCTTTTTCTCTTTCCTTTCCTTTCTTCTCTCTCCCTTTCCTCTCTCCTCTCTTTCCCTCTCTTCTCTCTTTCCCTCTCTCTTCTCTCGTTCCCTCTCTCCTCTTTCCCTCTTTCTCCTGTCTCTATCTCTTTCTCTTTTTCTTTCTCCTCTCTCTTTCTCTCTTTCCCTTCCTCTCTTCTCTCTCCCTTTCCTCTCTTCTCTTTCCCTCTTTCTTCTTTCTCTTTCCCTCTCTTCTCTCTCCCTCTCTCTCCTGTCTTTCTTTCTTTCTCTCTTTCCCTCTCTCCTATCTCTTTCTCTTTCTCCTCTCTTTCCCTTTCTTTTTCTCTCTCCTCTGTCTCTCTCTCTCTCCTCTCTCTCTTCCCCTCTCCTCTCTCACCTGTGAGCGACAGTACAGCAGGGAAGGCACTTGCCTTGCATGTGGCTGACCCAGGCTCCACCCCTGGCCCTCCATAGGGTCCCCCCCTCCCACTGCCTTCCAGGAGTGTCCCTGAGCACAGGGCAGACCCCTGAGTACAGCCAGGCGTGGCCCAAACACAGACAGGAAACCCAAATCCCCGTGACGTCTCTGTTCGGCCTTTGAAATCCAGAAATACCACGCGGCTCCGACACACGGGGCCTCAGACCCCCACCTGAGGTCTGGCCGGAACCCTTCCCACCTCACGGCGTGCGTGCAGGGGTGGGGGGCCAGGGTCGAGCTGCTCTGGGCTCAGCCCTGCTCCCCGGAGCTCGCCTGGGGAGCGTTTCAAGAGGGACATGCTCGGTGCCTCTCTCTGAGCACTGTTCTCTGGAGTCACATTGTGTGAGTCGCCAGAGGGCGCCCTGCGGGCTCAGAGGAGAGAACCAGGGGGACGTCGAGGGACGCTGGGGAATGCATGTGCCACTTGGTCACCCAGTCAGAGGAGCCGGACGCCAGCGTCGCTGGGCAGGAGGATTTGCACTCTCGGCCTCGTTCTTTCTCAGGCCTCTACCTGGGTGCCCCGACCCTGCTTCCCGTCGACACCGCCAGCTCCTCGGTCACTCACTGCTCACGCGAAGGAGGTGTTGAGAGAGAGCACAGGGGGCCATTCAAATTCACCTTATTCCCCCCCCACACACCTCTCTCTGAAATCTAGTTATCAGGAAGCAGATCAGGAAGTGCCTAAATGCCAGTGGTTTGGGCTTAACCTTAGAGAGCTGTGTAGGACAGAGAGAAAACAGACATGGAATTCATGCATGTGAATGGTGATATGCTCACAGATTACACCGTTAGGGCCCGGAGCCATAGCACAGCGGGGAGGGCGTTTGCCTTGCACTCGGCTGACCCGAGTTCAAATTCCAGCATCCCATAGGGTCCCCCGAGCACCGCCAGGAGTGATTCCTGAGTGCAGAGCCAGGAGTCAGCCCTGAGCATCGCTGGGTGTGGCCTAACCCCGCCCCCCAATATATATACTTATATAGAAATATGTGGGCTGGAGCAATAGCACAGCGGTAGGGCATTCGCCTTTCACGCGGCCAACCCGTGTTCGATTCCCCCGCCCCTCTCGGAGAGCCCGGCAAGCTACTGAGAGTATCAAGCCCGCACGGCAGAGCCTGGCAAGCTCCCCGTGGCGTATTGGATGTGCCAAACACAGTCACAATAAGTCCCACAATGAGAGACGTTACTGGTGCCCGCTTGAACAAATGGATAGAAATAGGTGTGTACATAAACATGTATGTATGTATATAACACACATGTAGAAGCAACACTGAGAGTTGGTTCAGCAGGAGAAGCAGGTTCCCAGGAGGGTTTTGTGATTTGGGTTTGGGGGCTGGCGGGGTGAGGGGCCCACGGTCAGCTGTGTGCCAGGACCATCTCTCCAGCCGGTAGCAGCATCTGTGGTATCTTGTGGCAAGGCTCTGGCCTTGGAGCTGGCTTTGTCCGAGGTGGGGTGTGAGGGGGAGGGGGGCCGTCTGGGTTGATTCATTTGGGTTGATTCGAACCCACAGCTCTGGGCCATGCCACCTGCCTTCCTGCTCTTGCCCTGTGGCCTCCGTCAGCCTTTGAGTTTTCTGTGTGTGTGTGTTTGTGTGTGTCTGTGTATGTGTGTGGGTCTGTGTGTATGTGGGTGTGTCTGTGTATGTGTGTGGGTCTGTGTGTATGTGGGTCTGTGTCTCTGTGTGTCTGTATATGTGTGTCTGTGTCTTTGTGTATGTGGGTTCTGTGTGTCTCTGTATGTCTGTGTATGTGTGTCTATGTATGTGTATGTGTGTATATGTATGTGGGGGGTGTGTGTATGTGTGTATTGGTATGTATGTCTGTATGTGTATGTCAGTGTGTGTGTCTATGTGTATGACTGTGTGTATGTATGTCTCTGTGTGTCTGTGTGTATGTGTCTGTGTGTGTGTGTATGTGTCTGTGTGTGTGTGTGTGTGTGTGTGTTTGAGAATCCTGGAGATTCTTTGCTGGTCCCGGGATTCCGGACCGGGTGCGGCTGTGATCCTGGGGGTGTCCGGCTCCCCCGTGGGTGCAGGGCCCCATAGAGCTGCCCCGGGGATGCTCCGAGCCCCATGTGATGTGGGGGCTGGACCCGCCCTCCTCCTGCAGGTCGCCCGCCTCCGCCCGCCCCAGCCCTCGGCCCCCCTCCCCTCCAACAGACCATCCCCCGGCACATGCTTCCTGCTTGGAGCCGGGCCGTGAGCGGATGGGTTTCCCGCCCGGGCGCTTGGCGTGGCGCTTGGTGTGGCGCTGTCACCCCTGACCGGGGCCCTGTGGCGCTTTCAGGACCAAGGACAGGCCTCGCCACCATGCTGGCCCTGCCCTCCCGGCCCCACTCCTCCGGGCACGCAGGAAATCCCACACCAGGGTCAGTCCAAACTGCCAGGACAGCTGAGCAGGCCAGGCCGGGCTTTCTCCCTCTCCACACGCCAGTCCTCAGGGTCAGCCCAGGGGACGCTCCCTCTTCTCGGCCTGGGCTTCGGGCAGGGGAGCGGTTCGTCCCCATCCCCCTCTCTCCCTGCCTGTGAGTGCCGCCTGCCCGCCGCCTGCCCTGCTGGTGGGGAAAAATCTGGGGCAGCTCCTGGAGGTGGGGGGGTCGCTCGGTGCCCAGGAAGGCGGGCACTGGAGGAGGAGTGTCAGTGGGGCGGGCGGGGAGGGGCCGCTCTGGCCCTTCCTCCCTGCACTCTTGGTGGCCTCGCTTAGTGAGGGGCAGGTGCTCAGTGACGCAGTGGCCGGCTTCCTGTTCCCGCCCCAAGCAGGGAGGAAGCTGGCCGTGCAGTGACCGACCCGGATTCTGTCCCCGGCACCCTGTGTAGACTCTCAGCCGGCCAGGGTGATCCCTGAGCACAGGATCTGGAGTCTAAGTACTTAGCCCACCAGGGTGCTCCCTGAGCACTGGGTCAGGAGTCAGCTCTGAGCACTTCCAGGGTGCTCCCTGAGCACTGGGTCAGGAGTCCGCTCTGAGCACTTCCAGGGTGATCCCTGAGCACTGGATCAGGAGTCAGCTCTGAGCACTTCCAGGGTGATCCCTGAGCACTGGGTCAGGAGTCAGCTCTGAGCACTTCCAGGGTGATCCCTGAGCACTGAGTCGGGAGTCAGCCCCGCGCACTTCCAGTGTGATCCCTGAGCCCTGCGTCAGGAATCAGCCCTGAGCACCACCAGACAACGAGACAGAAATAACCAGCAAGCCTGGTGGCTGGGTGCCCAAGGAGCAGGGAGGGGCCGTCACTCAGCCACGCATGACCAGGACAGTGCGGGGACGAAGGGACGTTCCGGGGGCGGTGTGGGCACGGGCTCTCTCTCGCTGGCTGTGAGCGGGCGGGGGCGCTGAGCCCAGGTGGGCCGTGGGCCTGGGTGCGGGCACAGGGCCACGTCCTCTCCTGGAAGCTCCTGTTTCCCTAAAATTGTTCCCGGGTAGGGGTGGGTAGGGGCGGGGGATGGGCTCCTTTGCTTTGGGTCTTTAATCATGGGGACCCGTCGCAGCTGCCCCTAGCCAGGGTCTCAGGGACTAAGAAGCAATGCAGCCGGCACCCGGCAGTAGGTGGGGGGGGTGACGGGCCCCTCCGCCTGGCCCCCTGCTCCTCTTCTAGTCCCCGTCGTGTGTCTGAAAGCCGGGGCGTCCACCCGGCACGGGGACCTCAGGATCCCCCCAACAGGCCTCTGTGCCCAGTGCCGGGGCTGGTGGCCGGGAGGACGAGAGGGACCCTCTTCCTCCCTTCTGTTCCGACCCCAGGACCCTGCCTCATGCCCACGCAAGTCCCTAGAGCAGTGCCGGGTGCGCGGTGGTGAACTGTCCCCAACACTTAGCTGTGTGTGCGTGTGGGGGGGGGCTGACTTGCCCAGCCTTCCTAGTGATCCCCGAACTGTCCCCAACACTCAGCCCTGTCTGTGTGTGTGTCTGTGTGTGTATCTGTGTGTGTGCTGTGTGTGTGTCTGTGTGTATCTGTGTGTGTGTCTGTGTGTATATCTGTGTGTGTGCTGTGTGTGTCTGTGTGTATCTGTGTGTGTATCTGTGTGTGTCTGTGTGTGTATCTGTGTGTGTGCTGTGTGTGTGTCTGTGTGTGTCTATGTGTGTATCTGTGTGTGTGCTGTGTGTGTGTGGGGGGGGGGGCTGACTTGCCCAGCCTTCCTAGCAAGCCCCGTCTCTGTGTGTGTGTCTGTGTGTATGTGTGTGTGTGCTGTGTGTGTGTCTGTGTGTGTATCTGTGTGTGTGTGTGCGAGTGCTGACTTGCCCAGCCTTCCTAGCGATCCCCCTATCTGTGTGTGTCTGTGTGTGTATGTGTCTGTGTGCTGACTTGCCCAGCCTTCCTAGCGAGCCCCTTCTCACAGGACCCCCTTGTGCTTGCTGACACTAGCCCGTCTCATGCCTGACTGACCCCCCGGGGGTCCGGGCCAGGCAGCCCCGGTGCTGTCACAGTGGAGGGGGCGGTGAAGGGTCAGTCGCTCCGCTCCGCTGGTCCAGGGTCGAGCCCGGGGCGGCTTGGCAGAGCGGATGCGGCTAACACAGAGGCATTTCCGCGGTGACATTCTATGTCCTCTTGCTGATCCCCCGGCGTCGCAGGCGGAGAATTTGATCTATAGACAGAGGCCCCTACTTCCACCGCTCCCCGCCCTGTTCTTGTCCCCCTCGCTCCAAACCCGTTCATCACACATGCGCGAGCGCGCGCACACACACACACACACACACACACACACGAACGGGCTTCTGGGCAGCTCTGGGGGCTGCTTTTAATCCTGCAGCTGTCAGCCCGCATCAGGGAACGCTGCCTCAGCCCCAGGCCTGCAGGAAGCTGGGGCGGGCTGCACCGGCGTGGCGGTGGCCGGAGATCCAGACGACAGACAGCAAGGCGTCCCCTCCCCTCGCCTGCCCGAAGCTGGTACCCAGGGGAGGGGGGCAGGGTGCCAGATGATGGGGCAGCTCTGACTCCACGGATGGTCCCTCATCCACGGTCGGTCGGGAGCGGTCCCTGAGCAGAGCCGGGGGTAAGGAGCACCTCCGGGTGTGGCCAGCCCACCCTCCACCCCCCAATAAGGACGCATTTCTGGGAAAAGCCCAACCTGCCCTTAGCTCTGCCTTAACGACCAACATCTTTTTTTTTTCTTTTTGGGTCCCACCCGGCAATGCTCAGGGGTTCCTCCTGGCTCTACACTCAGGAATCACTCCTGGCGGTGCTCGGGGGACCCTATGGGATGCTGGGGATCAAACCCGGGTGGGCTGCGTGCAAGGCAAACGCCCTCCCTGCTGTGCTATCGCTCCGGCCCCAAGCGAGCATTTTAAGAGTCACGATACCCGAGGATGTGAGGAAGAAGCCGGTCACTCGACCATGGCTGGTGGGGACACAGGCGCGCCCCGTGGCCTGGCGGAGGGGGCGGCGTGCCCACCCGCCTGTGTCTCAGAGGTGTGAGGGCGCGAGGTGCTCCCAAACTGGTACCCAGCGCGCCGCCGACGGCGCCACGGGCGCCTTGGCTGGAAATGGTTCAGCGCATCCTCAGAGGGATGGCGGCCGCGTGGGAAACCTGCCCGTCAGGGTCCAACTCGAGGTAAATACACCCGTTCCCTCCCACCTGGGTCCTCTGCCCCAAGGTGAAGGTCTGAAGAAGCAGTTTGGAGCAGGGAGAGAGATCAGTGGGCGGACACCAGCGTGGCGGGCAGCCATGGGCCCCGAGCACAGAACTGGGAGTAGTTTGGCCACCCTATCCCTTACGAGAGTGGTCACACACGCGGGAAAGTCAAAATGTGGTTCTGTTCATGAGAATTTCAGAAGCACAAGGAACCCTGGCGTAGAGGCGCTTAGAAAGTTGCTGGAGGTGGGGCCGGAGCCATAGCATAGCAGGGAAGGCATTGGCCTTGCACACGGCCCACCTGAGTTCGATCCCCAGCATCCCATAGGGTCCCCCGAGCTCCGCCAGGAGTGATTCCTGAGTGCAGAGTCAGGAGTCAGCCCTGAGCATCGTCCGGTGTGACCCAAAAAGCAAGGAGACAAAATTGCTGGAGGGGCCAGAGCCTTAGCACAGCGGGGAAGGTGTTTGCCTTGCATGCAGCCGACCCGGGTTCGATTCCCAACATCCCATATGATCCCCTAAGCACTGCCAGGAGAGATGTAAATGTGTGTCCCCTCTCCAAAAAAAAATAATAATAATAAAAGTTGCTAGAATTATTTAGATACATGGAAGTTAGGGGGCTTATGAGAGATTTCAGGGGTATTCCGGGGGGTGCTGGCATGGTTTTACCTGTCCACACCAGGACTGGACTGTTGATGACAAAATCGCATCTCGCCACACTTCGCTTGGGGTCTGGGTGGGGGCTGTAGGTGTGAGGCTTGAGGTTCGGGGTGTGAGAAAAGGTGAAAGTCTGAGGTCAAAATTAAAAACGTGTGAAGAGGGAGAAGCGAACAGGGCAGTGAGGACGCGCTGGGCGACTGGTCTTTGGATTCTGTTGTTGTTTTTCCAATAAAGGAATAATAAAGGTTATTTTTTCTACCACCCCCTGATACCTCCACTTGGGCTCAAGCTGTCTATTTCGTTTCTCTACAAAATAAATTTCTTGACGAAATAAATTTCCCGGCCCTTCGCACCCCCCATCTCTCCCCAAACTCCCTCCTAGAGAGACCCGGGTCCCCGCCCTCCGGCCCCGCGAAGGGGACAACCTTGGACTTCAGGGACCGGACGGACGGAAAATGGGCATCAGGGCACACAGGATCCTCTGGCGGCCCTGGAGGCCACCGCCCCGCGGGCAGCGGCACCTTGAGAGTCCCTGTCCCGGGCCCCCGGACCCGGCGCCCGGGACGCCAATCAGGCCTCTCGGAACCTGCCCCCGCGGGCGCTGGACCCGGGAAGAACGCGCGGGCCGGAGGGGCGGGGCGGGGGCGGGCCGAGGACCCCGAGTGGCCGGCGGAGGCGCCCGGCCCGCGGCCACTCTCCGAGGGCGCCTCCCTCTCCCTCTCCGCACCCGCCCGCGCCGCGGGGACGTTCGCGCGACTCCCGCCCGCGTCCCCGACGCACCACCGCCCGGGCCGGGCCCTCTGAGCCGCGGGGACCATGCGGCGGCCCCGGCCCGCGACGCTGCTCGCCCCACGGGACCGCCCGTCGCGCGTGAGTGTTTGGGGGTGCGGGAGGGATGCGGGTGCGGGGCGCGCGCGGGAGGGATGCAGGGTGCGGGGCGCGGGAGTGTTTGGGGGCGCGCGAGAGTGTTTGGGGGCGCGTACGAGTATTTGGGGGCGCGCGGGAGTGTTTGGGGACGCGCGGGAGTGTTTGGGGACGCGCGGGAGTGTTTGGGGGCGCGAGGGAGTGTTTGGGGGCGCGGGAGTGTTTGGGGGCGCGCGGGAGTGTTGGGGACGCGCGGGAGTGTTTGGGGGCGCGCGGGAGTGTTGGGGACGCGCGGGAGTGTTGGGGACGCGCGGGAGTGTTGGGGGCGCGCGGGAGTGTTGGGGACGCGCGGGAGTGTTGGGGACGCGCGGGAGTGTTTGGGGGCGAGCGGGAGAGATGCAGGGTGCGGGGCGCGGGAGTGTTTGGGGGCGCGCGAGAGTGTTTGGGGGAGCGTACGAGTATTTGGGGGCGCGCGGGAGTGTTTGGGGACGCGCGGGAGTGTTTGGGGGCGCGCGGGAGTGTTGGGGACGCGCGGGAGTGTTTGGGGGCGCGCGGGAGTGTTTGGGGACTTGCGGGAGTGTTTGGGGGCGCGCGGGAATGTTGGGGACTTGCGGGAGTGTTTGGGAGCGCGCGGGAGTATTGGGGCGCGGGGGAGTGTTTGGGGGCGCGGGGGCGCCTGACCGTTGGGGCGCGCGGGACTGATGCGGGGCGCGCGGGAGTGTTTGGGGGTGCAGGGAGCGCAGAAGTGTTTGGGGACCACAGGGGGCGCGGGAGTGTTTCAGGGTGAGGCACGCCTGGGTCTTGGGGCGCGCTGTTTCGGGGTGCGCCCCGCGTGTTGGGGCGCAGGCGGCCGCCGTGTGCCCGGGTCGGGGCGGGCGCGCACGCGGGCCTGATCCGCCGGTGACTTGACGCGAGTTTGGGGCACTCGGGAGGGCGGAGGCGCGGGCGCCGCGCGGGGATCCCCGACATCCCACCCCGGGGCGCTGCCGGCGTGTCCCCCAACATCCCCTCGAGGCCCAGGAGCAGCGCCCGACCCCGGTCCTGGTCCCGCGGGCACCCGCCAACCTCGGAGCCAGGGCCCCCGCGGCCGGGAGGCGCCAGGAAGACGGGGGGGGGGGGGGGGGGGGCGCCGGGGGCGGGATGCAGAGACCCCAGCCCGCCAGCCCGACCTCCGGGCGGCCCCTCACCCCGGGTCTGTAGGAGGGACCCGCAGGGCGGAGAACCCCGCGTTCGGTGCCCTGAGCGAGACACCCCCCACCGCTTCTTCTAGGCCCCGCGCCCCGGGCTCTCCAGGTCCCCCCCGCGTGGAATCGTGGGCTCAGGGAAGTTGCTGTTTCCCAGGAGGCCTGACTTGCCTGGGAGGTTGGGGGGCGGGCCCAGTGACTTTAGACGCTGTCTGTACTGGGGTCACTCCTCCGGCCAGCGCGGCTGCACTCCTGGCTGTGCTGGAGGTGGGCATGGGGGGCTGCGGGTGTAACCAGCAGAGAGTGCCCACTGGTCTACACCCCGCCCTGCCCTGTCGCAGAGGCCGCCCCACACCCTGGGCAGGACAGCAGCGACCAAGGTGCCTTATTGAAGAACTCAGTGACCAGAGCGATAGGACGGCGGGCAAGGCGTTTGCCTTGCACGCCGCCGACCCGTGTTTGATTCCCAGCATCCCATAGGGTCCCCCGAGCACCGCCAGGAGTGATTCCTGAGCACAGAGCCAGGAGTCAGCCCTGAGCATCGCGGGGTGGGACGGGGGCTGGAGCGATAGCACAGCGGGTAGGGCGTTTGCCTTGCACGCGGCGGACCCGGGTTCTAATCCCAGCATCCCATATGGTCCCCTGAGCACCGCCAGGAGTAATTCCTGAGTGCAGAGCCAGGAGTAACCCCTGTGCATTGCCGGGTGGGACCCAAAAACAAAAAACAAACAAACAAAAAAACACATACCCAAATTTTCAGCAGATTATATCTCAGTGAGGTCCGTCCTGAGACGGTGGAGTCAGGTTGGGGGTATGGTGGTGATTTTGGATGGTGGAAGCAAGCAGCTGCCGGAGACTCTGCTTGGGCGGGCTCCAGGCTGACCTTCCCCCCCTCTTATTTACCCCATCTGTTCAACCTTGCACAGGTCTGAGATTAACTGGGGCTTTTGATCTCTTTCAGAGATGTAGTGATGGGTCTTTGAAGCAAGGCCCATCAATGAGCTTGTGTAGCTGAGCCGGAGGTGGTTTGTGGGCGTGCTCCCACAAACCTAACTTTGGGCCGTTTTATTTCTTGGGAAACTTGGTTCTGAGTTGTTGGGGTCTGGCCAGAGGCACAGCGGCAGTTTTGGGGTGTCAGGAACCCCGAAGGCACCATCAGGCTGCTGATGCACTCGCCCCCGTAGGTACAGGTTTAACCTGCTGGCAGCACCACGCCCCCGACCTTTCACCTTTAGAAAATAATGAAAATGATTCCCCCTTCCCTTGCCCGGGGTGTGTGATGAGGGGACGAGTGAGCCCTCTCTGGGCGTGGGCTGAGAGGTGGAACTTGATGCTGGGAATCGCTTCCCCAGAGCCCTGGACACCCCTTCCGGTCTGTGTCAGTTTTTGTTTTTTTTGTTTGTTTTTTTTTTGTTTGTTTTTTTGCTTTTTGGGTCACCCGGCAATGCACAGGGGTCACTCCTGGCTCTGCACTCAGAAATTACCCCTGGCAGTGCTCGGGGGACCCTATGGGATGCTGGAAATCAAACTTGGGTCAGCCGCATGCAAGGCCAACGCCCTCTCCGCTGTGCTATCGCTCCAGCCCGTCTGTGTCAGTTCTGTCCTCCTGTCTCTGCAGAAGGCTGCTAGCCCCGCCAGCGTTAACCCTGTCATGTGCTGAGCTGACCAGGAACAGGGCTGTCCTGGACCCCCCCACCCCCAAAACCCAGGACCTGACGAGCAGGCTGGGTGAGGGGAGGAAAGTCCCAGGAAGTGTGGACAGAGGGCAGGGGAACACATGTCCGCCGAGTGAAGGCTGAGTGGAAGATAGTATCAGAACCCCTAAGACGCCGTCACAGGCTCAAAGTAGAATGTGGGGGGGGGGTGCTGGAGCGATAGCACAGTTGGGAGGGCGTTTGCCTTGCATGCAGCCGACCCGGGTTCGATCCCCGGCATCCCATAGTGTCCCCCGAGCACAGCCAGGAGAGACCCCTGAGTGCAGAGCCAGGAGTCAGCCCTGAGCATCGCTAGGTGTGACCCAAAAAGCAAATAAAAAGAGAAAAAAAACTCGCCTCAGACTTCATCCGGGGACGTCTCAAACACTCTTGCTCACATCAGCCCCCTCTGCACCCCAAAATGGTAGTCCTCTGCAGAACACCGCATGGCTCTGTACTCACTCAGCAGCTGAATCCTTCTGTGGATTTGTTTGCTTTGGAGACACTCCCAGCGGCGGTGCTCAGGGCTCACTCCTGGCAAGGCTCAGGGAATCGAACCCGGGTCAGCAGCGTGCTAAGTAGCTACCCAATCCCTTTCCTATTTCTCCAGTCCTGAATTTGTCTTCTCTTTTTCTTTTTGGGTCCCACCCGGCGATGCTCAGGAGTTCCTCCTGGCTCTGCACTCAGGAATCACTCCTGGCGGTGCTCGGGGGACCCTATGGGATGCTGGGAATCGAACCCGGGTCGGCCGCCGTGCAAGGCCAATGCCCTATACGCTGTGCTATCGCTCCAGCCCCCCTGGATTTGTCTTTTTAAACTAAGTCACAGCACAGCCTTGGGTTGCTGCCTATGCAGACGCACAGCAACGCTGAGTTTCAAGGAAACTCGAACAAATGCACTTGAAGCATCTCAGACTCTTTCCCCCACCGGTGGCTTTGGGGGACAATGCCAGGATTCTATTTTTGTGCTGGAAGCCCTCAGCCCAGCTGGTGAAACACCCGGAACTCGCCAGGAGTGCCCTTTTGGCCCGTGGAAGGTAGTTGGTGATGTTGGCATGGGGGAATAGTACGTGGAATGCACCCAGGAGGGAGAAGGATTGAAAAGCAAAGAATATTTTTCAAAACATGGGGCTGGAGCAATAGCACAGCGGGGAGGGCATTTGCCTGGCACGTGGCTGACCTGGGTTCGATCCTCGGCATCCCATAGGGTCCCCCGAGCACCGCCAGGAGTGATTCCTGAGTGCAGAACTGGGAGTCAGCCCTGAGCACCACCAGGGCACATTGGGAGGGAGGGTGGCAAATAGAAATTTAAAAAAGTCAAGTTTCGTTTTTGATCTTTAAAAATTTGTTTTGGGGGCAAGCACTTGGAGAGAAACCATGAACTGCATCTTGCCCCCTGCTTCCTGCCATGGGTGGTCTTCCCCAGCCCTGTTCTGGGGGGTTCTGGGCTATAGCCAGCGCTGCTGAGGGCTGACGCCTGGCTCTGGGTTCGGGGTCACTCCTGGCAATCAGTAGAGATCTTCTGTCTGTCTATAATATTAACGCACGTGAGCTTTCCGCACCACTGCCAACCACAAGGCAAAAATGCAAGCAGTGTCTCGAATGTTCCTTGCATTCGATCCACACTCACTGCAGAGGAGAAAGCGATTTTATTTATTTGTTTCTTTTTGGGTCCCACCCAGTGATGCTCAGGGCTGACTCCCGGCTCTGCATTCAGGAATCACTCCTGGCGGTGCTCGGGGGACCCTATGGGATGTCGGGGATCGAACCCAGTTCGGCTGCATGCAAGGCAGACGCCCTCCCCGCTGTCCCCGGGGGCGATTCTACTCCCCTGTCTCTGTTAATAACAGAAGTGGGGGGCTGCCACCCAGGCAGTGCTCATGGGGGCCTGGGGGTGACTCCAGACAGCACTTACCCCCCACCCACCCCCGGGCCTGACAGACAGGGCGAGAGGCCTGGCAACAAGTGGCACTGGTCGTAACACAGCGGGGGTCCCCCGGGGCTGCACGCAGCAGGGAACACACTTGGGGCGTTTCGCACTCGGAACTTGTAACCCGCACCCCAAGTTACTTGTCTGTTCTGCTTTTGGGTCCCACCCGGCGATGCTCAGGGCTAACTCCCGGCTCTGCACTCAGGGATCACTCCTGGCGGGGCTCGGGGGACCCTATGGGATGCCGGGGGTGCAAGGCAAGGCAAGCTCTGGCCCCGGGCTGCTTTTACGAAGATCACTGACCCTCCCCCGAGCCCCGCCAGGAGTGAGCCCTGAGCACAGAGCCGGGAGTCAGCCAGGAGCGCAAAGCCAGGCGTGATCCCGGAGCACAGAGTCAGGAGTCAGCCCTGAGCTCTGGGAGGTCCCGAGAGATCAAGGTCACGCGCCTGAGGGACTTGGGGGGTGTCTGGTCGCGTCCCTGCGTCTCAAGGACGAGTCTGTGCCTCACCCAGCGAACAATCTGCAAACCCGGCCGGAAGGGAGAGCTCGGTTGCTGCCCTTTTGAAAGCCCATTAAAGGGAGGCTCGTGTGAGATGGAAAATTTCAAGCGCAGAGCAAAGAAGGGGGGTGGGGGGGGCTGCCCAGTGGCCGTAATCAGGCCTGCCCGGAGGCCGTCAGCTCGCGGCGTGACTTCTGAGCCACGCACGTGCGTGAGCCGGTGGTGCGGCTTCCTGGCTGAGCGCAGCAGCGGGTGTAGACACTTGTCCTGCAGGTGGACCCGCAGAGACCCTCCCCGCCCCGCAAATGTGTCAGAAAGGCACGTTAGGGGGCTGGAGCGATAGCCCAGCGGGGAGGGCGCTAGCCTGGCACGCGGCTGACCCGGGTTCGATCCCCAGCTTCCCACAGGGTCCCCTGAGCATCACCAGGAGTGAGTCCTGAGTGCAGAGCCAGGAGTCAGCCCTGAGCATCGCTGGGTGTGATTCCAAATAAATAAATGAATGGATGAAACAGGACACTGGCGCATCAAGCCCAAGTTCTCACACCCTCACTCGCTCCTCTCTGTCTCTCTGCTCGTCTCGGCTCTGGAGAAGGCCAGGACGCACGTTTCCCGCTTCCTCTCATCTCTTCCCAAGCAAGCGTCATTCGATAGCAGCTACCTTGCTTAAAAAATAAATTAATTAATTAAATTAAATACAGATGCTGGAAGGTTATCATGAATATCCCTTTACCGAATCATGAACAGCTTTATAAGGCTCAAAAATAAATAAATAAATAAATAAATAAATAAAATTGGGGGGTCCAGAGCAATACCACAGTGGGGAGGATGTTTGCCTGGCACGTGGCCAACCCGGGTTTGATCCCCAGCATCCCATAGGGTCCCCCAGCCAGGAGTGATTCCTGAGTGCAGAGCCAGGAGTCAGCCCTGAGCATCACCGGGTGGGACCCAAGAAGCAAAAAAAGAAAAAGAAAGAAAAGAAAAATGACTGTGTGTGTGCGTGTGTGCGTGTGTGCGTGTGTGCGTGTGTGCGTGTGTGCGTGTGTGTGTGTTGGACCACACCTGGCAGTGCTCAGGGGAACCTATGGGATGCTGGGGATCGAACCCGGATCGGCCGCGTGCCAGGCCAACACCCTCCCCGCTGGGCTCTCGCTCCAGCCTCATTTTGACGCTCCTCAGGACAGGAGGTGGGCTGGTGGGCCGGGCTGGCTTCAAGGAAGGACAGAGCCACTTTGAAAACCCCGGCAAGGGAGGTGGGCCCAGGAGCTGCCCAGCGCCCGTGACCTTGGAGAGTCCAAAGGACTCCGGGGAACCTCGAAATCAGGGCACTTTGGGCGCTCAGCGGTGCCCGGCCCGTGTCTCTGCAGACCCCCCCGGTGGGCCCCCCTCTGCATCTTCCCGGGCTCCACGCCCCTCATCCACTAATTAAATGAGCCCCAGGCCTGTTGCATTAAACCCTCTCCCGGCCCCACAGGAGCCCGGCCCGGCCCTAATTAGAAAAACAGCTGCAGTCTCTGAGCATCAAAGCTGATTAGAGCCCAGCTCGGAGCGGCCTGGCCTTTGTCCGCACAGAGCAGCCTGGCCCTTGTCCTGGAGGGACGGATGCTGACGCCTCCGAACCCCCCCCCCCACCACCCGTGAGCTCATCCCCCGGACCCGAGGGGGGGGGGCCTTGTGCAGCGGCCCATAGAGGCACCAGGAGCTGGCCTGGCAGCCACGAGCACTCAGACTAGAGTCAACCTAAGCCACAGCGCAGCGGGGAGGGCGCTTGTCGTGCACGAGGCAGACCCGAGTTCGATCCCCGGCATCCCCTAGGGTCCCCGAGCACCGCCAGGAGTGATCCCTGAGTGCAGAGCCAGGAGTCAGCCCTGAGCATCGCAGGGTGGGACCCCCAAAAAAAATACAGCGGGAGGGTGTTTGCCTGGCACGCAGCCCACCCGGGTTCGATCCCCGGCATCCCATAAGGTCCCCCGAACACTGCCAGGAGTGATCCCTGAGCACAGAGCCCAGAGTGACCCGTAGCATCACTGGGCGTGGCCCGGACACCCTCCAGTGTCACAGTATGTGGTTCCCTTGCACGGTGTCCCCCCCACGCCCACTCCAGAGAGGGTCCACACTTCAGAGAACTTGGGGGGCCGTGGCCAGCCTATGCTCCGGCCGACAGACACCAGGGAAGGGCTCCGGCCGCTCCTTCAGGTCCCTCCTGGTTGAGACTCGGTTTCCCCGTGTCAGAAAGAGACGCTGCCCTCTGCCTGCCTGCGCTCCCTGCAAGTGGGACGGGCAGGCTGGACGCCCGTTTCTGGGTAACCGGGCACCGCCCCCTCCCTGTGCAGCGAAGCTAAAGAAGAGGCAGCCGACCTTAGCCGGGGGCCGAGGACACCCCTGCAGGAAGACCCAGAAATAGAACATCAAGAGAGTCTGTGTCCTGTGCTCGCTCCTGCACTGCTCAGGGCCCGGGGTTCTGGGGGGGAGGGGAGCGGTGGGGGGGCGGCTCAGTTTCTCCTGCCTCAGTTTCTCCTGCCCCCCCACCCCCACCCCGGCCTGGTGTGTCACTCACGCTGTTGGCCTTAGGGGTGGCACTGTCCGGGCTATAAAAATAGCCCCGTGGGGGCCAGAGCGAGAGCACAGCGGGGAGGGTGTTGGCCTGGCACGCGGGCGACCCGGGTTCGATCCCCAACATC
Organism: Sorex araneus; assembly: GCF_027595985.1. NCBI lineage: Eukaryota > Metazoa > Chordata > Mammalia > Eulipotyphla > Soricidae > Sorex > Sorex araneus. Next base: position 165,497,346 of record NC_073313.1, read on the forward strand.
CCATAGGGTCCCCCGAGCACGGCCAGGAGTGATTCCTGAGTGCAGAGCCAGGAGTTAGCCCTGAGCATCGCTGGGTGTGACCACCCCCAAAAAATAGCCTTGCGTATCTGCTAGGCATTGCCCCTCCCCCACCCCGCATCGCCTGCCCCTGCACATCCCCCCGGATGTGAGAGGGCCTGTGGGGTGAGTACAGAGCAGAGAGCCCGGGGGGACCCTGAGATTTGGGTATGTGTGGGCCAGCAGCCGAACCCCACCCAGCTCACCCTGACCTCCTTCATAACCGTGATTCTTGTTTGGGTTGGGGGCCCCACTGGGTGGTGCTCAGGGATCACTCCTGCCTGGCAGTGCTCAGGGGACCCTGGGGAATGCCGGGGCTCCCACCTGGCTTGGTCGCTGGCAAGGCAAGTGCCCTTCCCGCTGCGCTATGGCTCCAGCCCCCAAATTCTAGAAGTTCTCAAAGGGGGTCTTGCACGTCGCTGACCTGGGTTCGATCCTCGGCATCCCATCAGTGTGAGCACTGCCAGGAGTGATCCCTGAGTGAAGAGCCAGGAGTCAGCCCTGAGAACCGCCGTGGGTGGCCCAAAAACAAACAGAAAAAGGTTCCGGAATTTTACTTGCAGTGGGGGTGCCTCCCTCCTCTCTCCATGCACCCCTCCTGGGCTCCCCGAAAGGCCTAGGGGAGCACCCCTTGCAGATGTGGGGGCCGGTACCCCTGCTTGAATGGGGAGTACTTTCTGTTGGCTTGAAGGAGGCAGCTGGGGGGGTCGTGTGACTTTGTTTTTGAAACAGGAAATGGGTCCAAGTTGGGGAATTTCTTTTGTTTTGGTTTTCTTTTATTTTTGGGTCACACCCAGCTATGCTCAGGGGTTCCTCCTGGCTCTGCACTCAGGAATTACTCCTGGCGGTGCTCAGGGGACCCCATGGGATGCTGGGAATCGAACCCGGGTTGGCCGCGTGCCAGGCCAACGCCCTCCCCGCTGTGCTATTGCTCCAGCAAAGTTGGGGAATTTCTGGTCCAGAGTGAGGCCAGGTTGGCCAAAGGGTCCCTTGTCCTGCTTAAGCCCCCCCATCCGGGTGGCCCTCACAAGGAGAATTGACCCACAACGTGAAGCAGCAAGGAGGGGGTCTCCAGGCATCGCCCCCTGACCCCATGACCACACAAGGGAGTTTTAATCACCTAATTCATTAAACAAACGCAGTTCCAAGGCACCCAGAAAGGATGAGACAAGTGCTAGCCCCAGCTCCAAATACAAATAAACAAGGAGTCTGGAGAAGCTGGCTCGGCCGAGCCTCGGGGTCCCACCGCAGGACCACTTGGTTCCTAAGCACTGAACTTGGAGCAACACCAGAGCACAGAGTTGGGAGTACCCCCAAACAAGCCAAAAATACCACTGACACCCATGACAAAATAACTAAGGCCTAAAAGACTCAGGGGTCTTTCTTTTTTTTTTTTTAATGTAGGAGCACTGCTATTTATTCCGCCATTGATTAAGCTGATTGAATTGGGCATGAACTCCACCTTTCCTTTTTTTAAAATTCAGAATGTTAATTTTATTTATTTTTTTAAATTATTTTTTTAACCACCGTGAGCTACAGTTACAAAGCTTTCCTGTTTGAGTTTCAGTCATACAAGGTTTGATCACCCAATCCTTCACCAGTGCACATTCTCCACCACCCATGTCCCCAGTATCCCCCCATCCCGTCCCTCCCCCTGCCTCCATGGCAGACAATCTCTCGGGGGTCTTTCTTTTTTATTTTTTCTTTTTGGGTCACCCTCGGGTATGCATAGATGTTCCTCCTGGCTCATGCACTCAGGAATTACTCCTGGTGGTGCTCGGGGGACCCTGTGGGATGCTGGGAATCAAATCCGGGTCGACCGCATGCAAGGCAAACGCCCTTCCCGCTGTGCTCTCAGGGCCTTTCTTTTTTTTTTTTTTTTATGCTTTTTGGATCACACCCGGCAATGCACAGGGGTTACTCCTGGCTCTGCACTCAGGAATCACCCCTGGCGGTTCTCAGGGGACCATATGGGATGCTGGGATTCAAACCTGGGTCGGCCAATGTGTAAGGCAAACGCCCTACCTGCTGTGCTATTCCTCCAGCCCCTTTTGGGGGTCTTTCTTGAGAGAGAAGTGGAGTTATTTTGGGGGGGGTCCCACCCAGCAATGCTCAGGGCTGACTCCTGGCTCTGCACTCAGGAATCACTCCTGGTGGTGCTCGGAGGACCCTATAGGATGCCGGGGATCGAACCCGGGTTGACCGCATGAGAGGCCAATGTCCTTCCCGCTGTGGTATGGCTCCAGCCCTGAGAAGTGGGGTTTGCCATGCTGAGGCCAGCGACCTATGACCTCCCTGACCGCCAGGAGGTCTCAGCCCAGCAGTTCTGTCCAGCGGCACCCCCCCCCGTCCCCAGCTGTGCCCGGGCACCCAGGGCCAATGCCAGGAAAAGTCCCGAACCAACGTCCCCATCTCAGCGACTGAGAGATCCGATTAGAGCCCATTAGGCGGAAACTGGACCTCTTTTGATTCACAGAGCCGCATCGTTCACCGGTTCGCAATGAGATTAGCTCCCAGGCTGTGAGTGGCCTCAGAGAGAGAGCTGCCCGGCCCGGCCAGCTCCGGGCTCCTCCTCGTCCCCTTCATTCATCCTGAGCCCTGGACTCCGGGGCTGGACCTATAAGAACTGAGCGTGTGACACTTTTCTTCTCCTGGCTGGCTCACTCTGCCTTATTTATTTTTTGCCTTTTGGCTCCCACCCGGCGATGCTCAGGGCTAACTCCCGGCTCTGCACTCAGGAATCACTCCTGGCAGTGCTTGGGGGACCCTATGGGATGCCGGGGATCGAACCTGGGTCGACCCCGTGCAAGGCCAACGCCCTCCCCGCTGTGCTATCGCTCCGGCCCGGAGGCTGACTCACTGAAGTTCTATCATCTCTCTCGGTCTTAGCTCCTTCCTGCAAACCCCCCCACCCCTGTCCTAGCCCCGAGTCCCACGTTCTGCCCCCCAATTTATGCAATTTGTCCTTGGGGAGCCCATTTGAGCACTGCTCTAAAGAGAACCTTTCTGGGGCTGGAGCAATAGCATAGCGGGTAGGGCATTTGCCTTGCATGCGGCCAACCCAGGTTCGATCCCCGGCATCCCATAGGGTCCCCCAAGCACCGCCAGGAGTGATTCCTGAGTGCAGAGCCAGGAGGAACCCCTGTGCATCGCCGGGTGTGACCCAAAAAGCAAAAAAAAATTTTTTTAATTTAAAAAATAAAGAGAACCTTTCTATCAGTTTCCTGTACCTGCAGGTCTGGGAGTAGGTGCATGCATTTATTCACTCACTAGCTTGCTCATTCATTCATTCACTTGCTCATTCATTCATTCATTCGTTTTCTAGTTCCAAGTGAGAGTACCCCATTTGAAAAAAGAATTTATTCTTTTTGTTTGTTTGTTTGCTTCTTTTGGGTCACACCCAGCGATGCTCAGAGGTTACTCCTGGCTCTGCACTCAGGAATTACCCCTAGTAGTGCTCAGGGGACCCTATGGGATGCTGGGAATCGAACCCGGCTCGGCCGCATGCAAGGCAAACACCCTCCCCGCTGTGCTATCGCTCCAGCCCAAAGAATTGATTCTTTTAGGGGCCAGAGCCATAGTACATCAGGTTGCCCAGCACGCGGCTGACCCGGGTTCGATCCCTGGCATCCCATAGGGTCCTTGAGCCCCGCCAGGAGTGATTCCTGAGTCCAGAGCCAGGAGTTAAGCCCTGAGCAACGCCGGGTGTGTCCTAAAAGCAAAAAGAAATTAGGAATTTGATTTTTTTTTTTTTTTTTGCTATTTGGGTCACACCTGGCGATGCTCAGGGCTGACTCCTGGCTCTGAACTCAGGAATCACTCCTGGCGATGCTCAGGGGACCCTATGGGATGCTGGGAATCGAACCCGGGTCAGCTGCGTGCAAGGCAAGTGCCCTCCCCGCTGTGCTATTGCTCCAGCCCCTGGGGAATTTGATTTTTAAAATGGGAGGCGTGTGGGATTTTCTCTCCCAGCCCTCACCGCGGACTCCCCCGCCCTCAGAACTGGATGTCACAGTTCTTTCCTTCACGTTAAGTTCACGTTAAGTTTTTCTGCCTGGTTGGCGTCATATCCGACGTGAATTTATGACCACGTTCATCTGGGTCAGCGTTTTCCCGGGGCAGGAGGACGTCTTTGCAATTATAACCTGGTGCTTCATCTTGTGTCCAGTGGCGCATGGCCTGTCCGTGGATCGCTTTTCCGTCGCTGGACGTGTCGGAGATTTCTAATTTTCTCCTTTGTGATGAATAACTGCGGCGAGGCCAAGTCTTTGCTTCCAGCTTTACTCTCACTTTGGATCATTTTCTTTGAGACCTTTTTAATTTTTTTTTTGCCTTTTGGGTCTGGAGCGATAGCACAGCGGGGAGGGCGTTTGCCTGGTACGCGGCCGACCTGGGTTCTATTCCTCCGTCCCTCTCGGAGAGCCCGGCAAGCTACCGAGAGGATCCCGCCCGCACGGCAGAGCCTGGCAAGCGCCCCGTGGCGTATTCGAGATGCCAAACACAGTCACAACAAGTCTCACCATGGAGACGTGACTGGTGCCCACTCAAGCAAATTGATGAGCAACGGGACGACAGTGTTACAGTGCCTTTTGGGTCACACCCGGCGATACTCAGGGGTTATTTAGTCCTGGAAGTGCTCAGGGGAGCCATATGGGATGCCGGGGATCGAACCCAGGTCAGCTGCACACAGGCACACAGGCAAACACCCTCCTTGCTGGACTATTGCTCCAGCCCTTTGGAATTTTTTTTGAAAAGTTTTTTGTCCCCCCTCTTTTGAGGTCACACCTGGCGATGCTCAGGGGCTACTCCTGGCTCTGCACTCAGGAATCACTCCTGGCAGTGCTTGAGGGATGCTGGGAATCGATCCCGGGTCAGCCATATGCAAGGCAAACGCCCTCCCCGCTGTGCCAAGGCTCCAGCTCCTCGGGAAATATTTTCTCAAAGCAGGAATATTGTGTCAAACGGCATAAACACATTTAGGCTACGTGTGCCTTGATACACACCATTTTTATTTGTTTGGGGACCACGCCCTGTGGAACTCAGGGCTGACTCCTGCCTCTGTGCTCAGGAATCACTCCTGGCGGATTCAGGGGACCCTATGGGATGCCGGGGATCAAACCCAGGCTGGCTACATGCAAGGCAGACGCCCTCCCCGCTGTGCTGTTACTCGATCATTCAGATTTCCTACCAGTTCGCTCTCTCCTTGTGCCTTTACACCCTTCCCTCCTAACGTGTACATTAATTTTGCTGCTGGACATGACTTCCTGCTTTGGCTGCTAATTGATTCCAATTTAATTAGGCTTCCTGCTCCTACCTGGGGTTCCAAGGCAAGTCTTGCTCTGTTATAATCATCATAATTTTTTGCAGCTGCTGTCTTCTTAGCCAGTCACTTCCTCCTTCATTTCCTCCGTCTGAGTTACATCCCTGAGGGGCTGGGGGTGAGGGGCTTCACTTTTCTGCAGCTCAGAACTCGGAGATATGCAATTGCCCGTGTTTTTTTCTTTTTTCTTCCAGAAATGCAACGAGGAGCTCTCTCTCCTCTCTCTCTCTCTCTCTTTCTCCCTCTCTCCCCCTCTCTCCCTCCCTCTCTCTCTCTCCACTTCTCTCTCCCTCCATCTCTCTCCCTCCCTTTGTCTCTCCCTCCCTCTCTCTCCCTCCATCTCTCCCTCTCTCTCCCTCCACCCCTCTCTCCCTCCCTCCCTCTGTCCTTCTCTTACTCTCCCTCTCTCCCCTTCTCTCTCCCTCCCTCTCTCCCCCTCTCCCCTTCTCTCTGCCTCCCTCTCTCCCTCTCTCTCCACCTCTCTCTCCCTCCCTCCCTATTTCCCTCTCCTCCTCCCTCTCTCCCTCTCTCCCTTCCTCTCTCAGACTCTCTTCCTCTCACCCTCTCTGTCTCCCTTTCTCCCTCTCTCTCTCCCTCTCTCTCTCCACTTCTCTCTCCCTCCATCTCTCTCCCTCCCTTTGTCTCTCTCTCTCTCCCTCCATCTCTCCCTCTCTCCCTCCCTCTGTCCCTCTCTTCCTCTCCCTCTCTCTTCCCTTCTCTCTCCCTCCCTCTCTCCCTCTCTCTTCCCCCTTCTCTCTGCCTCCCTCTCTCCCTCTCTCTCCCTCCCTCCCTATTTCCCTCTCCTCCTCCCTCTCCCCCTCTCTCTCCCTCCCTCTCTCGCACTCTCTTTCTTCCTCTCACCCTCTCTGTCTCCCTTTCTCCCTCCCTCTCTCTCTCTCTCTCTCTCTCTCTCTCTCTCTCTCTCTCTCTCTCCCTCTCTCTCAGGAATATTTTGTTTGGGGGCCACACCCAGTGATGCTCAGGGCTTACTCCTGGCTCTGCACTCAGGGATCACTTCAGTTGGGGCTCGGGGGGAACCGATGCTGGGGTGCTGGGGATGGAACCCCAGTCAACCTCGTGCATGGCGAGCGTCCTGCCCACTGTACTGTCTGAAATGCTCCTCTCCTCTCGTGCCAGGTTTGACCTCTCCAGAGAAATCCAAGTGGTGGGGCTAGAGCGTAGCTCAGCAAGGAGGGCCTTTGCCTACATGCGGCCGACCCAGGTTCGATTCCCGGCATCCCAGAGGGTCCCCCGAGCACCGCCAGGAGTGATTCCAGGAGTGACCTCTGAGCATCACCGGGTGTGACCCAAAAAGGAAAAAGAGAAAGAAAAAATTATCCCAATGACACAGCCTCCCAGTCAGAGGGGAGGAGAGGAAGGGAGGGAGGAGGCTTCTCAGATGCTCTGGGGAGCAGGAGAGCATCAAGGCTCCCCCCTCCCCCTCCTTGTTTCCAGGGAGAGCAAAGACTTATCTGGGTGTCTTTGATAAGCAAAGACTTATCAGCCTGTCCCCAGGCCCCCTGCCAGCAACGTCACTGTGTGAGAACAGTCTCACACGGGATGAATTTGGGGTATATGTGTGTGTGTGTGTGTGTGTGTCTGTGCGTGTATGCGCATGTACTAAGACAGAGATTTAGCTAGATGTGCTGTGTGTGTGTGTGTGTGTGTGTGCTAAGATAGACACTTTGCTCCGTGCTAGATTTGGGGGGTGTGGGTGTGTGGGTGTGCATGTGTGCTAAGACAGACTTAGCTCCCTACTAGATGTGTTGTGTATGTGTGTGCTTGCGTATATGTGTGTGCACACATGTGTGCATCTGTATATGTGTGTATGTGTGTGTGCACCTGTATATGTGTATGTATGTGTGTGCCCATGTGTGCTAAGACAGATACTTCGCTCAGCTCCCTACTAGATGTGTTGTGTATGTGTGTGCTTGTGTATATGTGTGTGTGCGCATGTGTGCATGTGTGTATATGTGTGTATGTGTGTGTGCACCTGTATATGTGTACGTACGTGTGTGCCCATGTGTGCTAAGACAGACACTTCGCTCCATGCTAGATTTGGGGTATGTGTATGTGTGTGCATGTGTGTGTGCATGTGTGCTAAGATAGACTTAACTCCATGCTAGATTTGTTGTTATGTGTGTGTGCATGCATGTGTATATGTGTGTGAGCGCACATGTGTGTATGTGTATGTGTGTTTGCATGTGTGCATGCATGTGTGCATGTGTATGTGTGTGTTTGTGTGTGTGTGTGTAGCAGGGGGGATTACTGAGAGGAGCTGATGCCTCCTTAGGCCTTTTTAGGAGTCTCTTTCTGCATTACTTGATACTTTTCTTTCTTATTCATTTCTGGGCTGCATCCAGTGATGCTCAGAGCTTACTACTACGCTCAGGGCTCATTCCTGGGGGTGCTCAGGGGACCCCATGGGATACTGGGGATTGAACCCGGGCAAGGCAGCCGCCCTCCCTGCTATGCTATTGCTCTGGCCCCTCCTTGATGGCTTTCAAGGGCTCCTGCCTCCCCGGGGAGACCCCTCCTGAGTCCGCCTCATACGGAAGGGCCCAGCCCTTCCCTGGGGGGTGGCCACAAGTCACCCCACCACGACCTCCGACACCCTCTGGGGTCTCACTGAGGGTTGCAGACCCCCAGCCTAGTAACGAGGACAGAGACACTTTTTAAAAAATTTATTTTATTGAATCACCATGAGCTACAGGCACAAGCTTCCATGTTTGAGTGTCAGCCATCCAATGATGGAACAAACACCCATCCCTCCACCAGGGCACAGTCCCCACCACCCATGTCCCCAGTATCCCCCCATCCCACCCTCCTCCTGCCTCCATGGCAGACAATCTCCCCCAAACTCTCTCTCTCTACCTTTGGGATTATGGTTTGCAATACAGACACTGAGAGAGATTATCACGCTTGGTCCTTTATCTACTCTCAGCACACATCTCCCATCCCGAGCATCCCTCCAACCATCCCTGACTCAGTGACCCCTTCTCCATCCCAGCCGCCTTCTCCCCCAGCTCATGAGGCAGGCTGCCAACTATCGGGCAATCTTCCTGGCCCTTGTCTCTCCTGTCCTTGGGTGTCCGTCTCCTATTATGTTATTTTATATCCCACAGATGAGTGCCGTCCTTCTGTGTCTGTCCCTCTCTCTCTCTGACTCATTTCACTTAGCATGATATCTCATGAAATTTACTTATAAGTGGATAGCCATGCAGAGACGCTTTTTTCTCTGCTGCTTCAAAGCCCTCGACCACTTGGCGGGTGAGTGAATGAGAAACTCTCACGGGAGGATTAATTGCTTCCGAATAGATAGAATTTGAGATGTGCCGAGGCTCAATTAACTCATGCCCTCACAGGGTTGAGCTTGTCAATCGCGCATGCAGGGTGCCAGCTGCGGCTCTGTGGGGTGTCACACACCTGCCCCCATTGGGGTCCTGGGACCACCCGTGTTGTCTGAGCTGCCCCTGACCCCTCCCCTCTTCTCCTGCAGGGACCAGGTGCTTGGCCATGACTCGGTCCCCAGTGTCCCCGATGCTGCCCGCCGGGGTGCCCCCCGAGTGACCGGGCTTGCTCTGCCCCCACCGCTCCACGTGAGTCTGAGGGTCTTGGGGCTGCAGGCTGGGACCCCCAACCCCAGCTAACCCCTCAGAGGTTTCCTATTTAGATCAGCCAGGCCCTGGGTCACAGAATGCCAGTTCAGTGCTCGCCCCTTGAACTGGGGTATGGGGGATGGTGAAGGAGGGAAAAAAAAAGAGTTTAGCCTGGGTCTGGCAGCCTGTCAAGAGGGTGGGGTCCCCCAAATTCCCGTCGTGGGGTCAGAGCAATAGCACAGCGGGGAGGGCGCTTGCCTTGCATGCGGCCGACCCGGGTTCGATCCCCAGCATCCCATAGGGTCCCCCGAGCACCGCCAGGAGTGATTCCTGAGTGCAGAGCCAGGAGTAACCCCTGAGCATCGCTGGGTAGAACCCAAAAAACTAAAGCTCCCAGAACGCTGTCTCTGGAGCTGGGTGGGCACTCCGGGACCCTGCAGTGCGGGGTCACTGCCGCCCCTCAACTCCTGCCGTCTCACCCTCGCCTCCCTATGTAATTCATCTTCCTGTCCTGTGTCCCCTTGGCTGTTGGTGAGATGATGGGGGGGGCGGTTCCCAGGGTTCATCCTACGTGGTCCTGCTGGGGAGACAGTGCCCCGGGACCCTAGGCATGATACTGGGATGTAGGCTGAGCCCGGGTGGGACCCCGCATGATACTGGGGTGCAGGCTGAGCCCGGGTGGGGTCTCGGCTGCCCCTCAGCGCCGCACGCCTCCCTGCAGAGTTGATGGGGCGCCGGGCGGATGACCGCGGGAACGGTGGTGATCACGGGCGGAATCCTCGCGGCCGTCATTCTCCTCTGCATCATCGCGGTGCTGTGCTACTGTCGCCTCCAGGTGTGTCCCGCCACCACCCGCCCCGTCCAATCCCTGTCGCTGTCCCGCCACCGCCCCGCCACACCCAATCCCAGTCTCTGTCCCGCCCTCGCCACGCCACATCCCAGTCTCTGCCCCGCACGCCACGCCACGCCCAATCCCAGTCTGCCCCGCCCACACCCCGGCCCCGTCCAATCCCAGTCTCTGCTTCGCCCTCGCCACACCAAATCCCAGTCTGCCCTGCCCACGCCCCGGACCCGCCCAATCCCTACGCCACGTCCAATCCCAGTCTCTGCCCTGCCCAGCCTGTCCCCGTCCAATCCCAGTCTCTGCCCCGTCTCATCCCAGCACCTGCCCCGCCCCATCCCAGTTTCTGTCCCTTTCCCATCCTGTCTCCTGTCCCTGAGACCCCTGTGTCCCCCTGCCCCCTAGTATTATGTCCTCCAGCCCCCTGACACCCCCGTGTCCCCTCCCCCGTAACCCCCATAGACCCCCGTGTCCCCTGGCCCCAGAAGCCCCTGGACAATCCGTGTCCTCTGCCCCCAGTCGCCCCCTGACCCCCCGTGTCCCCTCCCCAGTATTACTGCTGCAAGAAGAGCGGCGTGGACGATGCGGCCGAGGAGGACGAGGAGGGCCCCCGCGGCCCCGCCTGCAACGCCTGCAGCTCCCGGGCGGACCCCCTGGGCGGGCTGGCGCCCCTCCCCTGCGAGCTCCGCGCCAGCCCCTGCCCCACCTGCTCCCCGCACGGCTCCGCCTTCTACATCCGCACGGCTGACCTGGTGCCCAACGGGGGCAGCGAGCGGCTCACCCTGGCGCCCGCCTACTACAAAGAGGGGCCGCCCCCGCCCCTCAAAGTGGCGGCGCCCCAGCCGTACCCGGTGACGTGGCCGAGCTCGGCGCGCGACGCCTTTACCAACCCAAGGGCTGTCAGCACGGACGTGTGACCCCCCCCGGCCCCCACCCCACAGCTCCCGGGGGCGGGGGCACCTCCCAGGGGCCCCGCTCGCGGGGGTCTGGGCTACATTTCGGGGTGTGCCCTGGAGGTGAGGGTCTGGGGGTGCAGTGGGCAGTGATGCCCAGCTCTTAGCCAGCCCAGAGGACCCCCAGTCCCCCGCTCTGCTGCATGGACGAAGGCCAGGACCAGGGGGGTTGAGCAGAGACTCGGAGACCTGGGGGGCTTGCAAAGTGACCAGCAGGTTGCACGGCCCCTCACGCTGGACTCGTCCAGCCCCCACCCACCCACCCCGCCCCGGAGGCGGCTGCAATTTCTCCATCCCGGATGCTTCAAACACAGTCAGATTTGGCGACACCCAGGATGTTCCCGGGAGCGCACAGCATCGACACCCCCCTCCTCCGACCCTGAGCCTGCACCCGGGTCCCCATTCCCCCCCGCCTCAAGTGGGGTTCACCGCCAAGCCATGGCAGAGACTCAGTGAAGCTGCACAAATCCCGTCTGCGTCCCCTGGGAGTGGTTGAGGTTACTTCAGCAGAGCTGAGCTGGCCCATGGCCCAGTCAGCTGTGCTGGACATTGTCCACGGCACCTCTGGGGGCCTCGGCAGCCCGGGGAGCTGCAGAGGGGAAGCGGGTCCGAGGTGGCTCGGACACACACAGCTGGAAGGTCACGGGGTCAGCTCCACGGAGCCACACTGGCGCCTCGAGAGTGTGGCAGGCAGTTTGGGGGGGGTCTGTGGCTTAGCAACTGGAGTCCAGGCTGCCTCCTCCTCTGCACCCCACACTTCCCAGCACCCATGGGTCACTGTCCCCTAGCCCCGCTTTTGGGGGGGGGGACCACGCCTGGCAATGCTGGGGGACCGTATGTTGCGAGAGATGGAATCCACCCCTTCCCCTCCCCCCGTTTCTGCATGTCAAGGGCCTGCTCTGCTCCCACTGACCCCACTTTTTTTGGGGGGCCATGCCCAGCGGTTTTCAGGGGATGATGCGGGGGACTGAGCTGGGGGCTGCCATGAAGCCTCTGTGCGCTCTCCGTGTCTCCCCAAAGCTGAGCCCCGCCCCGCACTTGGGGGAGGGGGGAGGAGGGGGAATGTGCTCCGGGCGTTTTGGGGGGCACAAGCTCCTTGCTGGGCTCTGAAGTGCTCCCCCCCCCCGCTGGTGGAAGCCACGGATGGTGGGAGAGCCCCCCAGGCCCCCTGAGCTCGGGGAGCAGCCCCCTGCCCCTGCTCTGACGCAGGCCCAGAGCTGTACCCCAAGTCCTGGACTCCCCAAGAAGAGGGGCTGCCCTGGTCTGTCCAGCCCCAAGGGGTCTGGGGGTACCACGGGGACATGAAGACAGAGGAACGGTCCTGATGCACAGGAAGAAGCTTGAAAACGCTGCTGACGGACCCCCGGTTCCTTCAGCCCTGTGGGACTCATCAAGACCCCTGAGACCAAAGGGACCCCTCGGGACAGCAGCTGTCACCCCCCGACGCTGGCCCTGACCAGGCCAAGTGCACCCCTGGACATGGGCACCCCTCAGTGCCTGGCTGGTGCCACACTGGCCCCCTCCACGCCCCCTTTGTCCCTCCCCCAACTCTTAGCCGCTGGTACCCCTGACCCCGGGCTCCCATATAGCCCCAGGGAGCCGAGCGTCCAACTAGACGTTTGTCACGAGGCCCCCGAGATGGGAGAGAAGGAGCCGCCTTGTCCGCACGCCCCGGAGGGGGGAATAAAGGAGGAGTTTGAAACACACCCTGCGGCGTCTCGTTCTTTCTTCCGGAGGGTCCAGGACGGACCAGAGACGGCGCAGGCTGGGGTCACAGCCACGGAGCCACGGCCGGGTCCCCCACTTCTGCCACCGAGTCTTCATCACAATCTCCCTGGCTGCCCTGCCCTGATGCCGGCCGACACCCCCCATGGCCCCCGAGGTAGGTGCTGGGCCACCAGGCATGGAGGGGTCTGGGGCGGGGGGCAGCCCGGGTCACGCAGGCCTTCCTGGCGCCCCCAAACTTGCAGCTCCTGTGTGATGCTTGGCCCTCAGAAACGGGACCTTCACCTGTGTGGGGTGTTCGTCGGTGGCCTGGGGGGGCAGTTCTGGGACCTGCAGACAGAGGGTCCCCAAGTACCGCCCTCCCCCCACCCCCAAGTGACAATTCCCAGCCACGAAATAACTCCCAGCACCCCTCGTCCTTAGAATGATTTGCTTTCGGGGACAGAGCGATAGCACAGAAGGTAGGGCGTTGGCCTTGCACGCAGCCGACCTGGGTTCGATCCCCGGCATCCCCTAGGGTCCCCCGAGCACCGCCAGGAGTGATTCCTGAGTGCAGAGCCAGGAGTCAGCCCTGAGCATCGTCGGTGTGACCGAAAAAGGGAAAAAAAGGAAAAGAAAAAAAAAGATTTGCTTTCAGCACTGAGGCCCAAGCTGGACGTAGCGGAAAGTATGTACTGCCCCCTACTGGTCAGATCGTGTATTTTTTTAAAAAAAATCTCATGATTCTGCCTGAATTCGGGTTCTCACTGGGGTGCCTTGATCTGACCCCGTTAGACTCAAAGCTCCTGTTCCACGACCTTTCGGATTCCCGCGAGTCCTTTTTTTCTTCCACATTTGTAGCCGCTTCCAGGGACTCTGACGACCTCACTGCCGTGAAGGTTCGTGATGTGGTGTAAGCGATTTCTAAGCGAGTTCTTATTTCTCTAATACATAAGAACGAATTCGATTTTCTTTTTTTTTTTTCTTTTTGGGTCACACCCAAAAAGATGCACAGGGGTTACTCCTGGCTCTGCACTCAGGTATTACCCCTGGCGGTATTACCCCTGGCGGTGCTCAGGGGACCATATGGGATGCTGGGAATCTAACCCAGGTTGGCCGCGTGCAAGGCAAATGCCCTCCCCGCTGTGCTATCGCTCCAGCCCTACGAATCCAATTTTCAAACCTGATTCAGATGCGATGGGAAATGACCAACAGATTCTTAGTTCGGGCGGCTGAGAAATGGTCCCAACAGACGAGCACGTGCTTCGAGTGCTGGAGGCCTCTGGGGGTTCCCTCCCTAGCACTGAACGACACCCCCAGAACAGCTGGGAGTGACCCCTAAGCACGGAGCAGGGGAAGAACTAGCCACGTTATGGCCCCCTCCCTGCAAAATAAGCCCAAAATGAAGAAGTGATTGATTTATTTTTTGGGTCACATCCGGCGATGCTCAGGAGTTACTCCTGGCGGTGCTCGGGGGACCCTATGGGATGCCGGGGATCGAACCCAGGTCGGCTGCATGCAAGGCAAACGCCCTCCCCGCTGTGCTATCACTCCAGCCCCCAGCCCATCCGTTTTTTCAAAAACTCGCAGCAACGTTTAAGGGAACCGGGCTACAACTGGCGGTGCTAGGGGCACGTGAGGCGCTGGGGGCAGGATTCACACAGCAAGGGCGCTCCCTGGCTAGCCACAGTATCCACTTCGGTTTTTGAAGCGTGTCACCCTGCATTAAGCTGCAGAATCCTGATCAGAGAGACAACGGCCAGTGGCCCTGTAGGTCATCAGCAGCCTGGAATCCAACCCCTTTCACACCAGGATCTGACTTCAAATGCATTTATTTGGTGGGGCTGGAGCAATAGCACAGCGGGGAGGGCGTTTGCCTTGCACGCAGTCAACCCGGGTTCGATTCCCAGCATCCCATAGGGTCCCCTGAGCACGGCCAGGAGTAATTCCTGAGTGCAGAGCCAGGAGTAACCCCTGTGCATTGCCAGGTGTGACCCAAAAACAAACAAACAAAAAAAACACAAATGCATTTGGGCTTCCTGTGTTTAAGCCAGAAATCAGACTATTAAAGATGGAACCATCCAGACGCAGCGGGGCCCTGGGCTGACTCACTGTCAAAGGAAATAAAGCTTTTCGGCTGGGAAAAACAGAACTTGCTCTCCAGGGGAGAACCCCAAGGCTGATGACCCCCACCCTGCCCCTAGATCACTCAATACATAATTTCTATCACTTGAGCACGAACGCAACTAGTTTCTCAATAACAAGTAAGCACTGGTGTATGCACGGATACCCCCAATCACTGTCTGAATGAGAAAATGCTGAGATTCTGGTGAACCAGGTGTTTAGTATAGAGATAGACATTTACTTCCGGATTCAGCTTGAAAATGATTGGCTGAGAAGGGCTGGTATAAGGTAATAGGCCGAATTCATCTGCTCACGAAAGTTCAGCTACTAGAAGCAAAAGAAAGGGAGTTTGGGGGACGGGGAGGAGAGAGAAAGGAAATAAAGAAGAAAAAAACAGATGCAAAAGAGAAAACGCAGAAACTTGACCACGGTTCTGAAACCAGAAAATGGAACTACGAATACATTCAGGTGAGATTTTAATGATCTGAAAAAAATTTAAATACAATATAAAATTTGGCTTTAAAAATAATCATCTTGTTCCTAAGGTGACCCAGAGTAAATATTCTGCTTTTTTCTTTTTTTTTTTAATGACTTGGAAGTAGCAGCAGAAATACTGAACATTGTCGCTTGGGATTAGACCAACCCTGGAGGCTTATAGAAGCGAAAACATCTTTTTAAAAATTGGCTCTTTGAAATTGTTCTAAATCATACTGAAATGCAAAACCACCTTGAATCGAACAGAGAAATTAGAAATCTTTGTTTCAATTGTGATCTGAATTGATCAGTGGCGCAGATCTGGGGTCGGGGTAGAGCAGCAGGGGGCGGGGTCAGCTCAGGCATTTCTCAAGGCAACTCTGGTACTAGGGGTCATCACGCTGGTGTTGGGGGTCCCTGGTACTGCCAGGGGCCATTCCTGAGCACAGAGAAAGGAGCAGTCCCAGAGCACTTCCAGGTGTGGCCCCAAGCGAAACAAAACTAGTGCATCTATAAAATAATCCTACATTCTTTTTGCTTTGCTTTTTGGGTCCCACCCGGCGATGCTCAGGGCTGACTCCTGGATCTGCACTCAGGAATCACTCCTGGCGGTGCTCGGGGAACCCTATGGGATGCTGGGGATCGAACGTGGGTCGGCTGCATGCAAGGCAAATGCCCTCCCTGCTGTGCTATCACTCTGGTCCTCCAATGTTTATTTCCTGCTGGGGGTTTGGGGTGAAGCTTTTGGAAGACCATGTACCTCAACACCCCCTCGCCCCAAATAATAGAAGATTCCTTGCAAATAAGCAGCATTTCCAACTTAGCTCATGAACGGAATACAATCACAGTCCCGAGGGAGCGTGCAGTTAAACACAGGGCTTCCTAGCTCCTTATTCAAAAGTGCAAATCAGCAGCCGATTGCTTCCCCCCTGCAGGTTACCCAGGTGCCTCTGAAAAGCCACCTACTATGTGCTAGACATTTTTTTTTTCTTTTTGGGTCCCACCCGGCGACGCACAGGGGTTCCTCCTGGCTCTGCACTCAGGAATCACCCCTGACGGTGCTCGGGGGACCCTATGGGATGCTGGGAATCGAACCCGGGTCGCCCGCGTGCCAGGCCAACGCCCTCCCCGCTGTGCTCTCGCTCCAGCCCCTGCTCCAAATCAGCCTTGGCGTTGGTGACAGGCCTGTAATGGCTCTGTCCAGGGTCCCCATCGGCCCCGAAGGCAAGGAGGGTGCACCCCGGGCGATGACAGCCTCCCGGGGGCCCGTCCGCTGGGCCGACCTGAGTTTTAGGGGAAACTGGGCGGCAGGGCGGGGGCGTTCCCTGAACGCGAGCGAGCGAGTTTGCAGCTGAACAATGGGCTTCTGACTCGGTTCTGCTGCGTCTCCCGTGTCTGAGGCTCCCGGGTGCCGCCCCCCACGCCCCGCCCCTACCCACACGCCCCGCCCCGGGCCCCGCCCCTACCCACACGCCCCGCCCCCCCGTCTAGCTGAGGGCCCCGGGGCAGCCGTGCTCCTCGATGCCCATCACGGGCTGCACTGGCAGGACCAGGTGCGAGATGCGGCTCCAGAGCCCACTCAGCTTGTCAGCGTCCATGCGGTTGTGGGCGCTGGGCGCGCCGGCATTGGTGAACCGCGCCCAGAGCAGGTCTCGCACCTTCTCCTCCGTCTCCCGGGGGCCCAGGCCGGCCGCCAGAGCCTCGTCGTCCAGCAGGACGGTGAGCACCAGCGCCACGTCCTTGAAGGCCGCGTGCTCGTGGTCGCAGTACTTGTAGAAGATGAGGGTGGCGCCGGCGGGCAGCGACTCGAACCCGTGCACCACGGCCGCCTTCTGGCCGCCCTCGAAGCCCCGGCTCAGCTCCAGGTCCACCCAGAGCTTCACCGTGTCGCTGTCCTGCGCCCCACGGGCCGCGCCGTCCAGGCGGATGGACGCCACGTTCTGGGCGGCGGTGTAGGCGTCGGCCAGCTGGCGGCCCAGACAGCGGAGGGTCTGGCGGCCGTTGCGGGCGGCGGCCAGCAGCAGGGTGGCCGGCTCAGTGGGGCTGGAGGCGTTGAGGTGCTTCTGCAGGAACCTGCGGCCCCTCTGCCACAGGTAGGGGCTCTGGCCCGGGTACCTCTCCGGCAGCCGGCTGAACTGCGCCAGGAAGGCGTCCACGGCGGGCTTCCGCTCGGCCCGCTGGGCCGAAGACGCGTAGAAGCTGTTGAGGGAAACGACGGCGACCAGGGCCACAGAGAAGCAGAACAGGCCTGTGAGAGGGGGACGAGAGACACAGTTAGGGGCCCGAGCGAAAGCATGGCAGGGAGGGTGCTGGCCTGGTACGCGGCCGACCCGGGTTCGATCCCCAGCATCCCATAGGGCTCCCGTGATGTGGGCAGGATGGGGAAGGCCCCTCCCAAGGCAATGGCAATAGCCGACCCTGCAGGAAACAGGAACGTAGAAGCCCCAGGTGGGGGCAGGTGGGAGAAACCCTAGAAAGGCCACCTGGGACCAAGGAAGGGCACAGATGCTGTCCCAGCCCCTGTGCTGCTGTGTCCACGTGGCCGAGCACATGTGGTACCCCTCTTGGGATGGGGACGTTCACGCTTTCCTGTCTGATGCTGGGGTGTGTGTCGGGGTCTCTCCGCCCTCGGAGAAGACCGGGTTTTTTTTTTCTCTCTCTCTCTCTCTCTCTCTCCCTCCCTCTCCCTCTCTCTCTCCCTCTCTCTCTCCCTCTCTCTCTCTCCCTCTCTCTCTCCCTCTCTCTCTCTCTCTCTCTCTCCCTCTCTCTCTCCCTCCCTCCCGGGTTCTCTCTTGAGCGCGTTCCTCTCCTCCCTCTCCCACTTTCTCTCCCTCCTTCCCTTCAAACCCTCCAAATAAAACCTGCATCACTTCCCTGCCCGTCCATTCCTGAAGTTCCTTTCTGCGAGTCGGGACAAGAACCCAGTGACCCTGGGTCCCGGGGGGCAGAGGCGGATGGGGAGAAAGTGACGCCTACACCGCCGCCCAGAACGTGGCGTCTCTCTCTCCTCCCCGCTTCACATGAGCCCCCCCACCCGTGTGACCCCCCGATATCACCCTGAGCCCCGCCAGGAGTGATTCCTGAGAGCAGAGCCAGGAGTCAGCCCTGAGCATCGCCAGGTGGGACCCAAAACAACAACAGGATAAGGGAAAGAAAAACAAAAGACAAAATTAAGAGTCCCCAGAAGTTTGGGTCAGCCCTTGGGTGAAGCACAAGGCAGCAGAGAGAACGTCAGGGGTAAGTTCCTTTCCCCTCGATCCTTTCAACTTTCTACCATGAAATAAAATATTGGGCTGGAGCGATAGCACAGCGGGGAGGGCGTTTGCCTTGCACGCAGCCGACCCGGGTTCAATCCCCGGCATCCCATAGGGTCCCCTGAGCACTGCCAGGAGTGACTCCTGAGTGCAGAGCCGGGAGTCAGCCCTGGGCATCGCCGGGTGTGGCCCCGACACAAACAAAACCCAAAGCTAGTCTACTTGCTCTGCTCTCTGTGGGTGTCTGAGCGCAAATCCGCATGGTAAGAAAGACCCTCTGGTTCTCACCCCATCTCAAAATACCCTGGAGATTGATCTTCCTCCCGGTGTCCGGCCCGCCTTCTCTCTGTTCTTCCAGTCGCTGTGGTTCTTGGCGTTGACCTTCAGCTTCTGGTGGGGGGTGGGGGTAAAAATCAAAGAGAATGTTATTGTGAGAATGTGGCACTCTCTCATTGGAGGTCTTCTCTGCAATGGAGAATTTTCTGATAGAACAGTGGTGCCGGGTTAGAGCGATAGCACAGTGGGGAGGGGGTTTGCCTGGCACGCGGCCGACCTGGGTTCAATTCCTCTGTCCCTCTCGGAGAGCCCGGCAAGCTACTGAGAGGATCCCGCCCGCACGGCAGAGCCTGGCAAGCTCCCCGTGACGTATTCGAGATGCCAAACACAGTCACCACAAGTCTCACCATGGAGACGTGACTGGCGCCCGCTCGAGCAGATCGATGAGCAACGGAATGACAGTAATGCAGTGATACATACATATATGTATATAATTATTAAGGCTCAACCTTTAACAACATGTTAGTGATCTCTTATAGAAGGGCTTAATGGGCCCTCAGTGAAATACAACAATCTTCACACTCTTTCCTCTCCGGAAACTTTTTTGTAGCATTTTCAGCGGTTTTTCATAATAATACAAAATATATTTCTGTTCTACTTTGGGGCAGGTGTTGGGGTTCGGGATGGAAACATCCGAAATAACGGTGGTGGGAATCCCAGTCATGGGGCTGGGATTGGTGTGCAAATATTAAATGTCTCAAATATTGTGATTTACTTTATAAAAATAATAATTTTTTTTTCTTTTTGGGTCACACCCGGCGATGCTCAGGGGTTCCTCCTGGCTCTGCACTCAGGAATCACCCCTGGCGGTGCTCGGGGGACCCTATGGGATGCTGGGGATCGAACCCGGGTCGGCCGCATGCAAGGCAAACGCCCTCCCTGCTGTGCTATCATTGCTCCAGCCCCCCAAAATAATAATTTTTTATTTTAATATTAAAAAAATAAAATTAAAAGCAAGCGCCCATGGCCCGGCTAGGCCCAGAGTCAGCCTCGGTGCCTACAAACTAAGCCGCTGTTCTGACACTGCCTGATGCAGGGTGAGAGTCTGAGTCGGCGTACGAGTTAAGAAAGTTAAGTTCTTGGGGCTGGAGGGGGCTGGAGCAATAGCACAGCGGGTAGGGCGCTTGCCTTGCACGCGGCCGACCCGGGTTCAAATCCCAGCATCCCATAGGGTCCCCTGAGCACCGCCAGGAGTGATTCCTGAGTGCAGAGCCAGGAGTAACCGCTGTGCATCGCCGGGTGTGACCCAAAAAGCCAAAAAAAAAAAAAAAAAAGTCGAATTCTCCAATCTCTGCGACCTTGTGGAGGTCCAACGAACTTCATTCACTGCCCCCCTCTCTTCGGGGGCAGCCCTCCCTGGCCCCACGTTCTTCTCGGCCGGTTGGCATTCTGGAACATTCTCTTACCTGATACCGGTGGCAGCCGCCGTTGCCTCACTGTCTCCTGGGACACCTGGGCAGCGGACACCTCAGCAGGGGGGTCCCCTGCTCGCTCGGGGGGTGCCTCGGCCCTGCCGACCTCTTCACAGGGAAAGGCCTGGGGGTCTTCCAGGCCCTGGGCCCGGCCTGCCTTGTCACAGGGAGGACGGGGGGCCTCCCCTGGCCCGGGCAGCTCTGGGCTCAGGTTTTCTGAGGTGCTTCGAGGTTCACCATCCTTTGGGGGTTCTGCATCGTTGGTTCCAGCAGGACCTCCTGCCCCGCGCTCTGGGTCTCCGCTCACGGGGCCTATTTCCTCCACCTCCGAGCAGCCCGGGAGGGGATAAGGGTTGGGGGTCCCCGGCTGAGCTGCTCCCCCCATGCTGGCCGGCGCTGGGGTGTTCTGGGCTGGTGGGCAGGTTGCCGACTCTTTCCCCAAATCCTTCTCAGAGTCTGTGGAGAGAAAAAACACCATTGGAAAAGCTGAACCCAGATTGGGTTATTTTTTTTTTTTGCTTTTTGGGTCACACTTAGCGATGCACAGGGGTCACTCCTGGCTCATGCACTCAGGAATTACCCCTGGCGGTGCTCAGGTGACTGTATGGGATGCTGGGAATCGAACCCGGGTCGGCCACGTGCAAGGCAAACGCCGTCCCCGCTGTGCTATCGCTCCAGCCCCGATTGGGGTATTTTTATTTTATTTTATTTATTTATTTTGCTTTTTGGGTCACACCTGGCGATGCACAGGGGTTACTCCTGGCTCTGCACTCAGGAATTACCCCTGGCAGTGCTCAGGGGACCCTATGGGATGCTGGGATTTGAACCCAGGTCGGCCGCGTGCAAGGCAAACGCCCTACCCGCTGTGCTATCTCTCCAGCCCCGATTGTGGTATTTTTAAAGGCCTTCTGACTGCTAGAAACTCCGTGTATTTGGGGGGCATACAAGTTCCCCAAATGTTATTTCTCTTGATGACCCCCTACAGGTGATTTAAAAAAACTAAACCCTTGGGGCTGTTTTAGCATAGTGGGGAGGGCATTTGCCTGGCATGTGGCCGACCTGGATTCAATTCCCAGCATCCCATAGGGTTCTCTGAGCACCACCAGGAGCTGGGTATGCCCCCGCCCAAAAAAAAAAATGTCAAGTTCTTGAATCTCTGCGACCTTGGGGAGGTCCAACGACCTTTACCCCTCCGCCTCTGCAGGGGCGGCTCTCCCTGGCCCCACGTTCTTCTCAGCCAGTTGGCATTCTGGAACATTCTCTCACCTGATACCGGTGGCAGCCGCTGTTGCCTCACTGTCTCCCGGGACGCCTGGACAGAGGGGAGCTCAGCACGGGCGTCCCCTGCTTGTTCAGGGGGTGCCTCAGCCCTGCCAACCTCTTCACAGGGAAAGGCCTGGGGGTCTTCCAGGCCCTGGGCCCGGCCTGCCTTGTCACAGGGAGGACGGGGGGCCTCCCCCGGCCCGGGCAGCTCCGGGCCCAGATTTTCTGAGGTGCTTCGCGGTTCACCGTCCTTTGGGGGTTCTGTGGAGAGAAAAATCACCGTTGGAAAAGCTAAACCCAGACTTGGTGTTTTGTTGTTGTTTTTTAGGTTTGGGGTTTTTTTTTTTTTTTGCTTTTTTGGGTCACACCCGGCAATGCTCAGGGGTTCCTCCTGGCTCTGCACTCAGGAATTACTGGTGGCGGTGCTTGGGGGATCCCATGGGATGCTGGGATTGAACTCAGGTCAGTCTCGTGCAAGGCAAATTCCCTACCCACTATATAATCGCTCTGGCCCAGATTTAAAGACCTTCTGACTGCTAGTAATTCCGTATATTTGGGGGGCGTATCAGGTCCCCAAATGTTATTACTCCTGATTACCCCTATAGGTGATTTAAAAAAACTAAAAACCCTTGGGGTTGGAGTGATAGTACATCTGGGAGAACATTTGCCTTGCACCCGCCAACACAGGTTTGATCCCCGGCATCCCATAGGGTCCCCCGAACACTGCCAGGAGTAATTCCTGAGTGCAGAGCCAGGAGTCAGCCCTAAGAATCGCCAGGTGTGACCTAAAAAGCCAACCCCTCAAAAATACAAACAAACAAACAAATCCATTTCTCTTATTGATACAGTCAAGAAATAACACAGCCACACTGTGTTGAAAATCAAGTTTTCCTTGTGAGATAGATTTTTTTTTAATTTTGGTTTTGGGGCTACAACCTAGTGATGCTCACAGCTGACACCTGGGTCTGTGCTTAGGGCTTGAGGGACCCTGTGGGATGCCAGAAGTCAAACCTGTATCAGCTGGGTGCAAGATAAGCATCTTCCCTGCTGAAGTATCTCTTTGGGCCCTAGGTCTGGTTTTGAACAAACAGGTGGCTCTAAAAATATTGATGCGGTAAATCAGAAAAATATGAATGCCAGATATTTGATACTAAGGAACATCTCATATTTTTACATATGCTTAAGTTACTGTGACACATATATGTGTGTGTGTGTGTGTATATTTATATATCACTGTATCACTGTCATCCCATTGTTCATCGATATGCTCGAGCGGGTGCCAGTAACGTCTTCATTTGTTCTTGTCACGTGCTAGTGTAGTCCAATGGCGTCTGCTCACTCCAGGAATATGAAGAGCACATTGTTGTTTCTGTTTTTGGCCTATTAAATATTTATGTATATATTTTTGTTTGGTTGGTTTTTTTTTTTTTTTTTGCTTTTTGGGTCACACCCAGCGATGCTCAGGGGTTACTCCTGGCTCTGCACTCAGGAATTACTCCTGGCGGTGCTTGGGGGACCATATGGGATGCCGGGGATCGAACCCGGGTCAGCCGCATGCAAGGCAAACGCCCTACCCGCTGTGCTATCGCTACGGCCCCTGTTTGGTTGGTTTTTTGACCACACCTGGCAGTGCCTGCGGTTCCCCCCTGCCCTGTGCTCGTGGGTCCCTCCTGGCTGGACTCGGAGTATTTTTAAATTACTTTTGCTGGAATTCTCCCGAGCATGCTCAGGAGTCCCCTCGCGGTGCTCCAAGGCCAGGGTTCGAGGACGTGGTGCTGCCGGGTGCTTTGGTGGCCTGGGTCACGTGGCCACCGAGACGACAGCAGGGCCCCAGGGAGCACCTGGCGATGTTCAGAGCAGTGTGAGGTGGTGCTGACCGGACCGGCACGCTAGACCGTCTCGGTTGGCCCTGGACGATCTGTCCGGCCCTGGTTGTGTTCGTTTTGTTGGGGGGCCACACCTGGCAATGGGCAGGGCTGACTCCTGGCTCGGTGCTCAAACCCACATCAGCAGCATGCAACCCAACTGCCAGGAGTGAGGGGAGGAAGGAGCCGCCAACCGTTCTCAGATGCAGTTCCCCCTTTCTTTAAGAGACGCCCGGGAGAGGCTGCAGGTGTGTCTCAGCGCAGAGTCACGGCCGGCACCTGTGAGTCCTGGGTTCGATCCCCAATACCGCCTGTCCTCAAGCACCCCAGGGCTAACCGGTGGCTTCAGACACTGCCCAGTATGTGTCCCCCCCCCTGGCCCCCCAGAAAAGGGGAAAAGAGAACTACAAATTGGTGTTGGAACATTAGATGACTGAAACCCAATCACGAACAGCTTTGTAAATATGAAAGAAAAAAAAAAGGATAATTGAACTTAAAAAAATATATACAATTTACAAATAGATTAATAGATCAGATTTGCATTTCTGGGCTGAGGCCAGCAAGAAAATCAGCTTTCTGGAGGAAGAGCAAGGCAGGTTCTAAGCATTCAGGATTTTGTTGTACTGTTTTATTTTGGTGCATTTAAAAAACATCTCAGGGCCTGGAGCGATAGCACAGCGGGGAGGGCGTTTGTCTTGCACGCGGCCGACCCGGGTTCGATTCCCAGCATCCCATAGGGTCCCCTGAGCACCACCAGGAGTGATTCCTGAGTGCAGGGCCAGGTGTGACCCCTGTGCATTGCCAGGTGTGACCCATAAAGAAAAAAAAAATTCCTAAAATATGTATGGGACATAATAGATGCATATAGATGTATTGGTTTGGGGGTCACACCAGGCTGTGTTGGGGAGCTGCTTCCAGCAGTGCTCAGGAAACAGTGCTAGGGACGGGCCCCAAGCCTCCTGCAATTAATAGGAATTTTATTTTTGGAGGTCACACCCAGAGATGCTCAGGGGCTCCTCCTGTCTCTGCACTCAGGAATTACTCCTGGCGGTGCTCGGGGGACCCTATGGGATGCCGGGGATCGAACCTGGGTTGGCCGCGTGCAAGGCCAACACCCTCCCCGCTGTGCTATCGCTCTGGCCCATAAATGGTATTTTATTTATTTTTTTTTTTTTTTTTGCTTTTTGGGTCACACCCAGCGATGCACAAGGGTTACTCCTGGCTCTTCACTCAGGAATTACCACCGGCGGTGTTCAGGGGACCATATGGGATGCTGGGATTCGAACCTGGGTCGGCTGTGTGCAAGGCAAATGCCCTACCCGCTGTGCTATTGCTCCAGCCCATAAATGGTATTTTAAATATTTATTTGTTAGAGTACTGGGAAAGGAATTCAGGGCCTCAGACGAGAAAGGAGAGTGCTTTACTGCTAAGCCCTATCCACATGATGAAGAATTGACTATTATTTGTGGCACTGGTAGGAGAGGGGGGGCACACCCAGCAGTGCTCAGGGCTGACTCCTGGCTCTGTGCTCAGGGATCACTCCTGGTGGTGCTCAGGATGTCGGGGATCGAACCCGAGTCAGCTGTGTGCAAGGCCAACACTCTCCTCAATGTCCTATCTCTCCAGCCCCAGGATGAACAATTTAAATTTCACCTCTCCTGTCATTAGAAGATCCTCACTGAATACACAGCACATCACTTTTACTTTTTCTAAAAAAGAAAAAAAAAGTACCTAAAATGTGTCCCTGCCCAAGTCTGAAAGCTGCACTGTAGTGTTACAAACTAAAGGTTCCTATGAGCAAAGTCTGAAAGGATTTCATTTTTTTTTTTTTTTTTGCTTTTTGGGGTCACACCCAGTGATGCACAGGGGTTCCTCCTGGCTCTGCACTCAGGAATCACTCCTGGCGGTGCTCGGGGGACCAGAAAGGATGCAGGGAATCGAACCCGGGTCGGCTGCGTGCCAGGCAAATACCCTTCCTGCTGTGCTATTGCTCTAGCCCCCAGGATTCCATTTCTTTATGCCTAGGGCTGTCACTGCATAAAGTACGGCAAGTATGAAGGAGTAAAATAGAGCCAATGAAAGCAGTTAGTCTTTTACCGTATTTCACCAGGTCACCGTCAACCGTTTGGGCGTCTGTTTTCAGCAAAACCAGCAATTATTATTATTATTTTTAAGCTTCACAAAATGGGTGCGCCCCACTTTTCTGGGCAAAATAATTTGGCCTCAAATCGGTGGCAGTCACTCAATACGGTATGTCCCAGCCTCGGTGCAAAGCTGGTGGCAGGCTGGTCTTACCCTCAGGACGTCCCCTAAGTCCTCTGTCGGCCATGGCTGTGGGCTAGCTCTTCGGGCTGCTCTGAGTTTAGTGCCCGCTTAGATCTTGCCGTCTTCAGGGCCCCTGTCCCCACACAGCCATGCTCCCCGCAGACCCAGCGCCAAGACGCTGATGGTGGCTAGAATGAGAGGGAGAAACGTGAAATGACTTTCTGCTCGGGCTCGTGTGGGGAAGCCCGATCCATATCAGAGACATCGTGACCTTGAAACTCCGGTGCTGTGACCTCCCCCCTCTCCCCAGGTGCCGGTATGGGTGAGGGACAGAGAGCGCCCAGAGTCCCAAAAGCCGGGAAAAAGAGCGATTCTCAGCGGAAATAGAAGCCGTACGAAGGTCATCACCCCCATTTCTGCCCTCCCTTCCTTTCTTTCTTTTTCCTTTTTTGGTCACACCCGGCGATGCTCAGGGCTGATTCCTAGCTCTGCACTCAGGAATCACTCCTGGCAGTGCTCGGGGGACCATATGGGATGCCAGGGATCGAACCCGGGTCGGCCGCATGCCAGGCCAACACCCTCCCCGCTGTGCTGTCACTCCGGTTCTTTTGTCTACCAGGGATCGATCATGACAACCCGGGATGAGCACTGCAGACTTTGGGGGTGTACCCTGCCTTCTGATTCTCTTTGCCGGGGGCCTCTCATGTGGCCGAGGCAGGGGTGGAGCTTGGGTGCTGCAGTGCTCAGATAGCAGCAGTGTTGGGGGCCGCTGAGACCCCCCCCAGAGGTGCTCAGAGGACCATGTGGTACGTCTTCCTGTCTCAGCCCAATGCCGGTGGTTTCCCGAGTTTTGTTGTAGAAGACAAAGGCTACCGTCTCTAGACATGCTGTTTATACAAGCACCAGCAATTTATAAATAATAACAATTTGGGGGCTGGAGTGATAGCACAGCGGGGAGGGCGTTTGCCTGGCACGCGGCCGACCCGGATTTGATTCCCGGCATCCCATAGGGTCCCCTGAGCACCGCCAGGAGTGATTCCTGAGTGCAGAGCCAGGAGTGACCCAATAAGAATAAATAAATAAATAAATAAATAAATAAATAAATAAATAAATAAATAAATAAATAAAAATCCCGGGGCTGGAGCGATAGCACAGCGGGTAGGCACTTGCTTTGCACGCAGCTGACCCGGTTCGATTCCCCGAATCCCCTAGTGTCCCCTGAGCACCGCCAAGGGTAATTCTTGAGTGCAGAGCCAGGAGTGACCCCTGTGCATCACCAGGTGTGACCCCCCCCAAAAAAAAAGGGGACACAAATTGGCTGCCCAGGGCTGGATTTCCAGAACTTTCTACGCCATCTCCTCCCACTCAGTGATACCCTGGGAGGTTTCACTGTCTGGGACGCTGACAGAACTGGAGTTCCACAGCCTGGTCACTGGCTCCGGGGAACAGATCCCCAAGCTCTGTGGGGGGTGGGTTGTAAGGTGCAGGGAGGTGGGACCGGGCAAGCAAGGTTTCTATCTGTTCCCTGGGCGATGAGCTGTGATGTTCTGAAACTGCTCGTCTTTGAAATATTATTACACCGCCTCCTTTGCACTGTCACCGTCATCCCGTTGCTCATTGATTTGCTCGAGCAAGCGCCAGTCACGCCTCCATGGTGAGACTTGTTGTGACTGTGTTTGGCATCTCGAATACGCCACGGGGAGCTTGCCAGGCTCTGCCGTGCGGGCGGGATCCTCTCGGTAGCTTGCCGGGCTCTCCGAGAGGGACGGAGGAATTGAACCTGGGTCGGCCAACTGCAAGGCAAACGCCCTCCCCGCTGTGCTATCGCTCCTGCCCCAAGAAAGAAAGGATTTTGTTCTTTTGGGTCACACCTGGAGATGCTCAGGGCTATTACCCCTGGCTCTGCACTCAGGAATCACTCCTGGCGGTGCTCCGGGGATCCCATGGGATGCCGGAGATCGAACCCGTGTCGGCCGCTTGCAAGGCACGCGCCCTCCCCACTGTGCTATCGCTCTGCCGCCCCCACACATTAGAAAAAAAAACTTAAAATGAACATCAGGGTTAAAGGATGGGTCAATGAAATGCTCCGTCGAGGGGCCCGGGGTGCAAGTCCATGGTGGGGCAGAGGGACCAAGCAACAGCATCTGGGGCCCAAGGATGACCGGCCCCAACCCAACTGGCTCAAGATTGGTCCCTGAGCACTGCTTAAGAGTCTCCCCCCCGCCCACCCCCGCCCCAACCCATAAAGATCAATGAACAGACTCATCACCTTCCGTTTGGCCCTGTGCCGGGGAACAGCAGGACGGGAGGGGATTCGCGTGGACAGACAGAAGCTTCAAGAAAGAACAGGTGTGTGCTCGAGGGCCTTACACCTGGGCACACCGGCCAGCGCTGTCTGCTGGTGGGGGGCATTTTATTGGGTGGGCAGTGGGCACTCGGGGGGGGGGGGGTTCTGGATCCAGATCACTCGCAGCCCAGTGCCTGGCCCGGCCCTGGCAGCGTCGGGGGACCCCATGTGATGCCTGCGCCTGCGTATTCGCTCCTGCTCTTGGGGTCAAGGTTCGAGAGTCTGAATTTCTGGGAACGGTCCTACGACAGCTTCTGCCCAAACACCAGGCCTGCCCTGAATTTCGGTGCAAGGCCGTCTCCAATAGTGTCCCTCCCATATATGGACACGACCAGTTGGAAAAACACAGGGCTTGGTGAGTCCCGACTTTCACTGCACCCCGCCCCGATACTCCTCAAGGCTGTCTCCAATAGTGTCCCTCCCATATATGGACACGACCAGTTGGAAAAACACAGGGCTTGGTGAGTCCCGACTTTCACTGCACCCCGCCCCGATACTCCTCATGGCGTCTCCAGAGACTGGAGCTGAGCGTGGGGGCCAGCAGGGAGCAGGAGGGCTGGAGTCGGCCCTACGATGCCAAGTCAAGTACCAGCCCGAAGGCCAGGGCCTCAGCCGCCGGGCCGCTCACTGGGGCAAGGGCACAATCCGTGCCGAGTCCCTTGATCATTTGTGTTTGTAACTGCATGGTCGGTCAGATGCAAATGTCATGGCTGTCAGGCCCAACCGACGCTGTGTCTGCTTAAAAGCGTCCCAAGCCTGATGTCATCTTTTAGGTTCCTGGGGTGAAAGGGAGTAGCCCTCGTGGCCCTCAACGCACCGTCCTGCTGTGGGAAGACGGAAGGAAACAGACGCAGCTGTGAGCCTTTATTAAACGCCTCGTTTGTGCTGGGGTTTTAGTGTTGGGGCCACACCTGGCGATGCCCGGGGGTTACTCCTGGCTCTGTGCTCAGGGATCACTCCTGGCCGTGCTCTGTGTTATCGTACGGGATGCCGGAGATTGAGTCGGGGTCGGCTGTGTGCAAGGCAAGAGCCCACCCCTCCGGCCCGTAATCCTCAGTCTTAGGAGAGGCGCCTGGTCCTTCCCACCATATACACGAGGACACACGGGTGCAGAGAGAGGCTGAGAATCTTGCCCAGGAATGCACAGGGCACCAGGCATTCGGATTTGAACTCCGCCGGCTGGAGCTGCCACACAGCTGATAGCAAACCCGTTTCGGAGCACTGAGTCTGGGGTTTTTGCTCTGTTTCGGGGTAAAGCCAAGAGACACTCTGGCTCTGTGCTCAAGAATTACTCCTGGCGGTACTCTGGGGTACGGGATGCCTGGGATTGAACTCACGTCAGCGGCTGTCCTATCGCTCCGGCCCCCCGAGTCTGGGTTTGAAGCGAGTCTCTAGACATCTGGGCTGGGTGGATGCTCCCAAGGCACCCACTGGCCTCCCAATGCTACGGCTTCCGGTGCTGAAGACGTGCCATGTTCCCCAAGCGAGGCTGGAGTCATTCATCATGCCGGGCCCCTGGGCTAACACTGACTGCTTTCGTGGAAGGTTCGACTCACCCCCGTGTACCTCAATTCCTCCTCAGACGCTCCCTGACCTGTAGCTCTGGCCTGGGCTTTGTTGCCCTCTGCCTGCCTCAGTGTCACCAAGCCGGAGCAAGCTGGGGCACCCCCGTGTCACAGAGGTCCAAAACCCAGGTAACTTGGCAACGGCAGAGAAGGGCCAGAGCCATAGCCCGCCTTGCTCTGCAAGTGCACGGGTCACAACTGTGTTCCTGGGTTCCAAGTACCCCAAGGACCCTTGTGGAACTGTGGGCTGCGGTGCCAGGGGACGGGTTTTCCTTCCGGCCCTGCCAGGTGAGGTCCCCGGGGGTCTTTTGCTTCCCCGCCCGGCGTAATACCACCTGCTTTCCCCTTCCTCCAGGGAGCCCCTAGCAAAGTCCTCTGAGGTGCGGCCCCGCCGGCAGGCTGCAGAACGAGAAGCCCTTCTGGCCTCGTCTCCCAAAGCAGCGTGTCCCCAGGGCCCCAACAGCCACCAGCCCTCCAGATCACTCGTGGTGACGGTCAAGAACAAGACTCGGGGCCTCGAAGCTGGTTATTCGCACCCAGGATGGAGTGGCTCGGAGTAACCCACGGTACCGCCAGGGCTGGGAGGAAGAGCGCGTCCTGGATCCGTGGGACGAACACGATGTGGCTGCTGGGTGCGGGCCGACAGGACGCAGGAGTTGACCCGCCTGAAGGCAAAGCAGACCCTCAGCGCCACCCCCACCCCCTTCCTGGGGTGCTGGCCTCAAACCCCGGAAGTGTTAAGGCGGAAGTCTTACCTCGACTGTCCCAAGGACCTTCCTACAAGTAACATGAAAAACGAGTGGGTTTTATTCCTTTATTTGGCCCCGAGGTCACGACATCGTTGGATCTACTTTTGCACCACATCTGGCGGTGCCTAGGGCGTCCTCCTGGCTCTGTGCTCAGGGATCACTCCTGGCGGGGTTGGGGGACCAATGTGGGGTGACGGGGATTGAACCCGGGTTCGTTGTGTGCCGGGCCAGCGCCCTCCCCAAGGGCTCGGGGTCATTTAAACCATCACCCGGAACAGAATTGTTTGGGAGGAGCCTTAGAACAGCCCTGGATATTGGAGTAAGCGAGAGAAAGGCACGTTATCATCTTGAAACGGCAGCACAAGTGACGCCTCGAGGTCAACAGCAAGACCTGGTCATTGTCACCACTTGTCTCTCTAGGTCCTACTCTGGGGTTCTCAAGCTAGAGTCTATACGATGTTTTGTTTTCTGCTTTTTGGGTCACACCCGGCAACGCGGGATGCTGGGGATCGAACCTGGGTCAGCCACATGCAAGGCAAACCCCTCCCCGCCGTGCTATCACTCCAGCCCTAGAGTTTCTGTATAGAGAATCATCTACGGGACTATAAAATGCAGATTCCTGGGCCCCCTGCGGAATCTTATAGACGAGGCCCCAAAGTATCAACCTTTCAAGAGAGCCAGGCACAGGCGCTGTTTGCCATTCTGCCAGGGAAACGCCAAACTCTCCTTCACTCAAGGGAGCGACGAGAGAGGCTGGTCCCGGGGGAGCAGGCCCCCCTTTCCTCTGAGGCTCCTGCGGGTGCTGAGGGCTGACGCCCTGGAACCCCCCCCACGCGACACCACCAGCGGGTGCTTCCCCCCCCGCTTGTCTGGGCAGCGACACAGTGCCAACGCCGGGTGTTCGCGAACACCAAGCGGTCTCCAGCCGAGTCTGCAGTGCACACCATTTATTCAGCAACTGTAACAGCGTGAGACACGGGGCGGGCGCGGGGGGGAACAAGCAGCCGGAGGGGCCACGCACGGCCCGGGACAGGCGCGAGTGGGCCGACACACCGGCCAGTGCCCCCCGCCCCCCACCTCTGCCGGGTCAGCCAGCTTCCTCCCTGCATTGGAGCTTTCTAACGAGACGCTGGGAGCGATCGGAGGCGTGCTCGGGGGGGGGTCTCTCCCCCCATGCTTGGGCCGAGGATGGAGAGGAAAGAAAAGGCCCCCCCCCCCCCACTTCAAGCTTTGCGTGAAAGAACTGCAGTGAAAGCCGTAAGCCACGGGGGGGGGGGGGGGGTCAGTGGGGAAACTGGATCCCGGGAGGAAGTGGGGGGGGGGGACACAGAAAATGGGTTGGTGGCCGGGGAGCTGCCAACACTTCCTGTTCCTTAGCCCTGCGTCTCCTTCTGGGTTCTGGGGCAGGTGTAAGGTGCCCCCTAGAGCTTGTCGGGAGCCCCAGAAATAGGGGTGGCAGCCATCCCGCCGGTTCTGGTGGCACCCTGAGGTGCCAATGGCCAGAGTGCGGATTCTGAGATGGGGACCAGCTCGCGAGAATGCCACGGCCACACTGGGAACGGGCCAGAGCCGAGAAGGATAAACGTTACATGGGGGGGAAAAAAATGATGCATACATTTATATATGGTATCATTATCACTAACGTACAAAGGAAAGGGGAGTTTTTTTCTTTTTTTTGGTTTCAGGGTCATGCCCTGCAATGCTCAGGAGTTACTCCTCGTGGTGGTCTGGGGCCCCTCTGGGGTGCTGGGGACTGAGTCTAGGTTGGCCACATGCCAGGCCAACACCCTTCTTCCTGTACTATTGCTCCAGCCCCAGGGGGAGAATTTCTAAGCGTCATTTGGGGACTTATGGGTTTGGGCCACACGTGGCAGAGCTCGGGGGACCCTATGCGCTGCCGGGGGCTGACCCGGGGTTGGTCACGTGCCAGGCAAGTGCCTTAGCCCCTGTCCGATCTCTCCAGCCCCACAACGCCGGCTTTTTGCTGGAATAATCTAGAATCTAGCTAGTGTAAGGGTGCTTCCCCACGCAAGTCAGGGGCCAGAGGAGATGATCAAGACGGGGCACCCCTGCCGTGGGCCAATCGGGTCGCGGGGCTTTTGTAGGAGGGAAAACGCTAAATGGTTCTGGAGGCGCGGCCCGGCGGGGACCCACTTGGGGACAGTCCTCCCGCCAGGAACCGTCCCCCCAGCTCCCCCGGCCTCTGGGGCCGCCGCCCCGAGCCGGCTCCATGGGCGCGCCCGTCCGAGAGACGCCTACTTGCTCTGGCCCAGCTTTTTGTTCAAGGTTTTGTCCGTCCGGGTGAGGACCAGCTGCAGCGCGGGGTTGAGCCCGGCCAGCCGCGAGTCGTGGATCCGCTTCCTGACCAGGGGGGGCCCCAGCAGGAAGGGGTGGCAGGCCTTCTCGAAGGTCCACCGGGTGAGGTTCTGGGGCGCCCACTCGAGGGGGAAGGACCAGGGCAGGACAAGGCTCCGGTTGGCGGGGTTGTCGGGGTAGCACTCGGGGCAGTAGTCGGCCCGGTTGATGCGGTCCAGGAAGACCTGGTAACACTCGTTCTCCACCAGCTCCGTCTGGTACAGCCAGTGGCCCAGCTCGAGGCTCGGGAACCACTGCTGGCCGCAGTCGGGGCAGTGGGAGTTGTCAGAGAACATTGGGGCCGGCGGGGGGGGGGGGGGGGGGGCACGCGCACACACACACGCACACACGCGCGCACGGAGCGACAGGGCAGCGGGGACCGTGACAGACAGACGCGGAGGGGCCCGCTTAGCGGCGGCCCGGTCCCGACATGACTCTGCCTCGGCTCTTCACGACCCCGCGGGTCCGCGGTCCACGCAGGGGTCGGCTCAAGTCTCGGCCCTCGGGGCAGCCACCGCCCACAGCCCCGTGGCGCAGGGCACGGGCCCTCTAGTCTAGCGGAGGCCCGGGCTCCGGTGGTGGCGACCGGTGGCGCGTCCTGGGCGTCCTGCGCTGGCGCTTGGCTGTAAGACACGTACCCAAGTCCCAGGGCCTCGGCGCGTGGAGGGCGGTGGGCGGGCGGGCCTGGCGCGGCCTCCGGGCAGCTGTTCGCTCTCGGGAGGCGGATGCGGCGGCAGCTGGGAAGGCAGCGGGCACCTGCAGACAACAAGGCTTCAGACCGGGCACGTGGGCTGGCACTCGCTCAAGGCACCGTTTTTCGGGTCACACCCGACAGTGCTCGGGGATCGAACCTAGGTCGGCTGCGTGCAAGGGAAGCGCCCTCCCCGCTGTGCTATGGCTCCGGCTCCACGATTTTCTTTTTTTTTGGAGGGAGGGAGTTTCTGAGACGACGCTCGGCTGTGCCCAGGGCCCGAGTGGGGTGGCAGGGACTACACCCGGCGTTGCATGCCAGGCCAGGCCCACCCCACAGCTGTGGGCGGTTCTTTTTTTTTTTTTTTTGGTTTTTGGGTCACACCCGGCGATGCTCAGGGCTGACTCCTGGCTCTGCGCTCAGGAATCACTCCTGGCGGTGCTCAGGGGACTCTAGGGGATGCTGGGATTTGAACCCGGGTCGGCCGCATGCAAGGCAAACGCCCTCCCCGCTGTGCTATCGCTCCAGCCCCCGTGGGGGGGTTCTTCTTCTTACACCGCCTGGGGAACCACAAAAGGCTTCACTCAGAGGCATGTTACTTGAAACCGAGCCGGGTATCAGGGCTCTAGCTGGTGAGGCCGGCGGCCACCCACAGGGCTGCTCTCGGGGTGATTTATTACCTCGGGCAGGGCCAGGGCCAAGTGGGGGGGAGGGGGGTGTCCAGGTTAGCCAGGGGAGTGGTGGGGGAGGACTGTGTGGGGATGCATGGGGGCGGGGGAGATCAGAGCCAGCTCTTCCCCACTTCCCGGCGGCTGGGCAGACGGGATGCCGGGGAATTTCAGCGCATCTCCCCCTCTGAAAAGCTTGTGAAGAATTGCACCCTTTTTAAATTTTTTTTTTCTTTTTGGGTCACACCAGCGATGCACAGGGGTCCCTATGGGATGCCAGGGATCGAACCCAGGTCGGCCGCGTGCCAGGCCAACGCCCTCCCCGCTGTGCTGTCACTCCCACCCCCTAAGAATGCACCCTTAGCACCATTTCCTGGTCGAAATTTTTTTGTTGTTTTGGAGCCACACCCGCCGATGCTCAGGGCTCCATCCCTCCTGGGCACGGGGCACAAAGGGCTGACTCGACAAGGCCCGCACCCTCCCCACTGTGTTATCTGTCTGGCCCCAGATCACAATTTCTCAAAGAAGCTGCAGCTTGTCTCACTAGCCCTGGTCTGGCATTCTCAGGGCTCCAGTGACAGATAACACACCAGAGGCTGACGTCAAAGCAAAGCCGACTTCTTCCGTCTCCGCTTCCCTGGAGCCCAGCGGCTTAATTTTGGCTGACCTGAGATAAACAGGCAACTGTGAGCCTTCTAGAAGTTTTCGGGGATTTTGTGGTAAGGTTTTAGTGATTTGAGGTAAATATACAATTATGAGCCTTAGAGAAAGGCTGCAAAAATAACAACAAACCCCAAATCACCATTGCTCTAATGATGAAGAAACAATGATTTTTTTTTCTTTCTTTCTCTTTGGGTCACACCCGGCGATGCACAGGGGTTCCTCCTGGCTCTGCACTCAGGAATTACTCCTGGCGGTGCTCAGGGGACTCCATGGGATGCTGGAAATCGAACCTAGGTCGGCCGCGTGCAAGGCAAACGCCCTCCCCGCTGTGCTATCGCTGCAGCCCCACAGTGATTTAAGTTACTGTGAAAACCACCATATATGCTCTAAGGCCCAAAGCTGAGCATTAGGGGCACAGAGAGAAAAATTGGAAATTTCTTCAGGAAATTCCAACCGAGACCCGTATGTCAGGGAAAGGGCGTGTGATGAATATAAAAAGATCATAGGAAACCCAGGAAGGCCCAAAACTGCAGGGAGAGGCGGCTGGAGTAAGAGGGACAGAGGGAGGGTGCCTGCTTGCACGTGGCTGACCCGGGTTCAATCCCCGGCATCCCGTCTGGTCCCCCAGCACCACCAGGGGTGATTCCTGCATGCAGAGAGTAATCGAAAGCAGTGGCCCCCAAACAAATACTATTTCCTTCCCTGGAGCGTTATATCCAAAGGCCAATTCATCACAAAACTCTGGGTTTGGGGCAGTTTCTTTAGTCAGTGGAATCTTAAGGGTTTTCTGTCCCGGCAACTAGTTCTGAAGGGAAATGACTGGAAATTAAGTACAACCAAAGAATCACTCTTCTTTCTGAGCTCACCTCACCCGAAATAAATCTTTGTGGAAACAGTCTAAAAATAAGGGCTCCTGGGGCTAGAGCAATAGCACAGCAGGAAGGCGCGGGCCTTGCATGTGGCCGACCCGGGTTCGATCCCCAGCATCCCACAGGGTCCCGCAAGCACTTGCCAGGGGATTCCTGAGTGTGGAGCCAGGAGTGATTCCCCGAGCACTGTCGGGTGTGGACTCTCCCCCCAAAATAATCAAATGTAAAAAATGAAAATAAAAAGGAAGCGCTGTGGGGGGGGAGGGGAGTCTGCAGTCTGCTTTGTGAGGAACTACTTTCAAACTGGCCACTCTGAGTGCTGGGGGTGCAGACCGATCCTTGACTTCTGCACGGACAGGTGCCCCCGCGCACACGCTGTCCCCACCCGGGGACAGATAAGCCCGCGGGGAAACAGACCCAGGCAGGAACAGCTGTGGGGTCCGCGGGCTTGGCTGGCGCCCCACGGCGAGAACAAGAGCCAAGAGACCTAGGGGCATATTCCAGGCCACCTGGCTTCCATGTATCAAGTCCAAAGTGCAAACTCCGCCAAGTCTGACTCGGTGTTGGGGCCACACCCAGCGATGCTCCTGGCTCTGTGCTCAGGAGTGCCCTCCCCACGGGACTGTCCCCACAGCCCTAGCTGCACATTAAGACAGGACAAAAAAACCCGGCAGGGGCTGGAGTGACAAGCACAGCGGGGAGGGCGTTTGCCTTGCACTCGGCCGACCCGGGTTCAAATCCCAGCATCCCATATGGTCCCCCTGAGCACCGCCAGGGGTGATTCCTGAGTGCAGAGCCAGGAGTGACCCCTATGCATTGCCGGGTGTGACCCAAAAAGCAAAAAAAAAAAACCCGGCAAGCTAATCTTGAGGGTTGACAGACAGCAGCGACCAAGAGCGAGTCCCCCCAAGCCCGAGTATTCCGTGGGTGCCCCGGGTCCTGGTCTTGGGGGGGTGAAAACTGAACTTCCAGGCTCACCCCTGCCGCCCGAGTCCCAGTTTTCCTAGCGCCCCAAGTTCCCCGGCATTGGGTCTTGTCCGTGCAAGGCCACCTCTGGCCTTGGTTTCAGGGACCTAATAACACCCCAGAGCGGGGCGGGCACAGGGGTTCAGAGCCGGAGCCCCGAATGGCGGCCTTACAAACTACAGCTAGCGCTGGACAGGCTGCCCGACGGCCAGCAGGGCTTGGAAGTTTCTGGAATGGGGGAAGCCAGGAGAAATCCTGCCCAGC
The DNA here is from genome assembly GCF_027595985.1 of Sorex araneus. Taxonomy (NCBI): domain Eukaryota; kingdom Metazoa; phylum Chordata; class Mammalia; order Eulipotyphla; family Soricidae; genus Sorex; species Sorex araneus. Next base: position 165,533,950 of record NC_073313.1, read on the forward strand.
GCCTGGGCCCGCTGGTCCGGAATGAAGGCAGGATGGCGCACTGGGGCATTCACGCCGGGCCTGGGGGAGGCTGCAGCGAGGGCAGCAGGTTAAGAGCTTCCTTTTCAGGCAGCCGCCCTGGGTTCGATTCCCACCCCCGCCCCACCAGGAGTGATTCCGAAGGGCAGAGCCTAGAGCACCGCCAGGTGTGGTCCCCTAACCAAACCAACAGAAAAGTCCATTTGCATGAGCCTAACACATCCTGTCAGTTACATCCGTCTGCCAAGGGTTCAACCCAGACATCAAAATGACCTGATGTGTGGAGGCAGCGGAAACGGAGGAGTTAAATTTTTTTGTCCTTCTATTTCGATGACCAAAACTACATCCACCAATTAGCAAAGGGGAAAGGAGCCCAATTAAGTCATTAGCTTCCCTCAATGGAGTCCCTCAACTCTGCCTTTAAAAACTCTTAATTAACGCCTCGAAGCTCCACTTCAGAGAGGAGGGGATAGTCACAGAAAGTGACCCGGTGACCTCCACCAGAGGCCAGAAAAAGCCAAACTTGGCTCCAGTCTCGAAATCTATGCTTTAAACCCAGGGGGGGACATTCTGTCTGCTTTGGTGTGTTGGGGTGGGGGGTGGCCAGCCCCGGTTATGACTGCTTCTGTGGGGACAGCCTAACAAGTCAGTAAGACACAGAAATATTGACGAAAATTTGGGGACGGAGACAGCGGATTTGATTGCAGGCAGCGCGTATAATCCCCCAGCCCCTATCTCAGAGATTTTTTTTTTGAACACAATTCAAATTCCAAATGCAGGGGCTGGAGCGATAGCACAGCGGGGAGGGCGTTTGCCTTGCACGCAGCCAACCTGGGTTCAAATCCCAGCATCCCATAGGGTCCCCTGAGCACTGCCAAGGGTAATTCTTGAGTGCAGAGCCAGGAGCAACCCCTGTGCATTGCCGGGTGTGACCCAAAAAGCAAAAAAAAAAAATTCCAAATGCAATATATATATATGTATGTATTTAAAATCGGTCTATCTCTTTTTTCTAAGCTTCTAGAAAAAAAAGTTCATCTCTCTTTTCCTAAGCTTCTAAGAAAAAAACAGTTCATTTCTCTTGCTTTCTAAGCTTTCACCCTGGGCTCCGAAGAATCGAAAGGACAAGGTCCCTTTGAGTCAACTTTGCTCTAGCAATTCCAAGTCCCTTTCCGGGGGACCTGTGGACTTTCCTGGAAGACCAAATCCACGCTAACTTCCAGGCCGGACGGGAATACTACGCACGTCACCCGAGTCCCAGACCCCAGACCCTCCAAAAAAAAAAAAAAAAAAACTGGCGAAGGTCCAGGGTTTGCGCTGGGAAGGCAGGCGGATGTCCAGCTAGCTTTAGCTTGCTCCTGGAGAAGGAAAAGTGAAATAGCGTTTCCATGAGTCACTCCTGGGCGCGATAAGCCAGCAGCAGTGAGGCTGGTGAAACCCCCATGGGCTCGCATCACACTGACATGTCAGCTGCTCCCACCGCGTCCACAACGGCAGCTTCCCGGCCTGTCTGCAGGGGCTCGAGCTTGCAGGGTCTTCCCCGGCCTGTCTGCAGGGGCTCGAGCTTGCAGGGTCTTCCCCAGCCTGTCTGCAGGGCCTCGGGCTTGCAGGGTCTTCCCCGGCCTGTCTGCAGGGGCTCGAGCTTGCAAGGGTCTTCCCGGCCTGCTCTCAGGGGCTCAGCTTGCAGGGTCTCCCCCCAAATGCCTCCCCCGGTCTGTCTTTCATCAGCTGATGGCTAAAAACTCATTCGATTTGAATAAACGGGCCGGTTATAAACTAATTCAAGGCTGGGGCCAGGGGGTGTGGGTGGATCCAGGCCCCAGGGCCTGAAATCTTCAGAAACAAAATAGAAGAAGACCTCTGCCTCCTTTTAACCCATTTATTTTGAACCCACTCCAAAATATGAGCTAAAAAAAAAAAAAAAAAAAGCCCAGAGGGTCCCGCTTGATCCGACACAGGGCGTCGGGGCAGGGGTGCGGCCAGGCCGCTGCGGGCCTGCGTGTCAAGCCCCAGAAAGCCCGGCGGTTCCGACCGACTGCAAGGCCCGGGGAGAGTTCTGGAAGGAGGGGCCCCCGCAGAGCTTTCTGGAAGTGGGGGAGAGGACTGGGGGCTCGCGGATGCGCCGCGGAGGCCGAGCGGGCGTCGCGCTGCAAAAACCTTTGCCCCTTGCGGCCAGAGAGGGGCTGCAGATGCAAACAGCACCAGGGAAGGGTTTTTTAGTAAAACTAAAAATATTAAAAATGATCATAACGGGGAGGGGGTCGCCGCCCCCGGGCCCGGCCCGCCCGCCCTCGCCCTCCCGCAGCGTCTTTTATTTGCTTTTTTTTTTTTAACCAAACGGGGCCTCGCGCTGGGCCGCATCTCGGGGGGTCGCGGGGCGCCCCGGTACTCACAGAGGCCAGCGAGGGGGTCCAGACCCGGCGGTTCGGGGGCCCGCGGCGTCCTGCGGCGGCGGCGGCCGGTCGCGCCCTCCCCCGCGGCTGATCGCGGCGTCGCCCCGAGCCCGCCCACGTGACCGCTCGGCAGAGGGAGGGCGGCGCGCGGGGCAGGCTGGGACAGGCCGCGCCAGGCCCCGCCCCTCCGCGCCTGCGCCGCGGGCGGGGGCGGGGCGAGCATGCGCGGTGAGGCCGCACAGCCCCGCCTGGCGGCCGGGCACGGCCCGGACCTACTTTGATGGACGGGGGTGTCCCGCCTCCCGCTGCGTCTGGGACTTGCAAGTCCCCGAGAGCCCGGGAGGGGGCATCCCCGGCAACCCGGCGAACAAGGGGACCAGGCTGCGGACCAAAGCTGTGGGTGTGGGCCAAGAAGAGGAGAAAATTAGCTTTTCTAGATTCTTTTTTTTTTTTTTTGCTTTTTTTGGGTCACACCTGGCGATGCTCAGGGGTTCCTCCTGGCTCTGCACTCAGGGGTCACTCCTGGCTGTGCGCGGAGGACCCTATGGGGTGCCGGGGATCGAACCTGGGTCAGTCTCGTGCAAGGCAAACACCCTCCCCGCTGTCCTATGGCTTCAGCCCAAATTACCTTTCATTTTTTTTTCTTTTTGGGTCCCACCCGGGAATGCACAGGGGTTACTCCTGGCTCATGCACTCAGGAATTACTCCTGGCGGTGCTCGGAGGACCATACGGGATGCTGGGAATCGAACCCAGGTCGTCCGGGTGCAAGGCAAATGCCCTCCCCGCTATGGCTCCAGCCCTACCTCTTATTTCTGATCCAGAACTTTCCGCGGAAACGCATGGCAAGCAGTTTGCCCAGGAGTACTGGGTGAGCAGAGTTAAGTCCAAAAAGTTATCTCAGCACTGTCAGGGGTCTAAGCAGAGCCGAGTGTACCCCAGAGTTGAGTGTTGCCTTCTACTCCAGCATTCCTCCCTCTACTCCCATCACTTGTATCACTTGTCATCCCATTGCTCTTTGATTTGCTCTAGCGGGCGCCAGTAACATCTCCATTCGTCCCTGTCGTGTGCTAGTGTAGCCCAATGGCGTCTGCTCTCTCTAAGAATATGAAGAGCCTCAAATCATTCGTTCAGGGTCTTGACAAAGTCTGACCGTCTCGTAGGTGGGTGGCCAGGCATTCTTTTGACGTAAAAGTATTTTTTGGGGTCACACCCGGCGATGCTCAGCGGTTATTCCTGGCTCTGCACTCAGGGATCACTCCTGGTGGTGCTCGAGGGACCCAGTGGGATGCTGGGAATCAAACCCGGGTCAGCCCCATGCAAGGCAAACGCCCTCCCCGCTGTGCTATCGCTCTGGCCCCCATCATGAAAAATTTAAAAGTCAAAAAATCCTAAATCATACCCAGACAACACTGGAAACACCTATTTCTATAAAGCCCTCCCTCTCCTTCCCCTTCTCCTCTCTAACCAGCATACAAATTATTTCATTTGTTTTGTTTTGGGGCCACATCGCAGTGCTCAGGTCTCACTCTTGGTTCTAAGCTCAGGGATCACTCCTGGGGGTCTTTGGGGGATCAACTGGGGTATCGGGGATTGAACCTAGGTGGGTCATGTGCTGGGCAAGTGCATTTCAGTCCCTCTTTAGACTTTTAGCTAGCTCCCAAGGAGCATATAAAACCCAAAAAGAGGCAAGAAAGGTTTTCTTTTTTTTTTTTTTTGCTTTTTGGGTCACACCCGGCAATGCACAGGGGTCATTCCTGGCTCATGCACTCAGGAATTACCTCTGGCAGTGCTCAGGGGACCATATGGGATGCTGGGATTCGAACCCAGGTCGGCCGTGTGCAAGGCAAACGCCCTACCCACTGTGCTAGCACTCCAGGCCCAAGAAAGGTTTTCTTTTTATCCTTTTTCCCCTATCCACTCATCCACGGCTGTATTTTCAGCCCCTAGCATGGGATGACGGGCACACAGAAGCTCAAATATGTTTTGCAGTTCCCGTGACGAAGCAGTGACCATGAATAGAACCTTCACCTCTGTGTTATCTGCCCTTTTTTTGCCAGAAGGATTTGAGGACACTTTTAGGTGCTCTTTGATAACAGACTGATTTCCAGCACGTGTTATATTCCACAAGCGGAAAGACTATACTCAATTCTATTTATTGAACATATTCTGTGCCAAAATAAATGTTTAATTAAAAAAGTTAGGAAGGGGCTGGAGCAATAGCACAGCGGGTAGGGCATTTGCCTTGCACATGGCCAACCGGGTTCGATTCCCAGCATCCCATAGGGTCCCCCGAGCATCGACAGGAGTAATTCCTGAGTGCATGAGCCAGGAGTCAGCCCTGAGCATCGCCGGGTGGGACCCAAAAAGCAAATAAGTAAATAAATAGCGTATTCCATTGCAATTATTTCTCTCATCCTTTTGCTGTTTTGGGCTACAGCCAACGGTGCTCAGGGCTGACTCCTGGCTGTGCTCAGGAATCATTCCTGGTGGGCTTGGGGGATCATATGTGCTGCTAGGGATCAAATTTGATCGGCTATTGGGGCCTGAGTGATAGCACAGCGGGGAAGGCGTTTGCTTTGCACGTGGCCGACCTGGGTTCAAATCCCAGCATCCCATATGGTTCCCCTAGCACAGTCAGGATAATTCCTGAGTGCATGATCCAGGAGTATTCCCTGAGCATTGCCGGGTGTGACCCCCCAAAAAAAATTATCAACCACCTGTAAGGCAAGCACCCTGCCCATTGCTCTATCACTTCAGCCCCTAACCCTTCTGTTTTGAGTCACTGATTCCCTTCATACATCTCAAACTTCCAAAGGAACATCTAAGGCCCCCCGACCTCTGCTGGACCCAGGAGCCTGATGATTCGCTTTCAGTGACTATTGTTCAGTCTCTACAAGGTGGTTGGAAACCACAATAGAGCGGAGCAGCTGGTCTGACAGGTGTCTTGTATTTCGCCAGTTTGAGAGTTTGGAATTTGTGAGGTTGCTAGGTGTGGGAGCAGCTGAGGAGTGACGATTATGCATTATTACCTTCTCAAGGAGAGGCAGGGTGGCAGGGTGTGGGGGGGGGGGGGAGAAATCCTTCCATCGCTACCATGCCTCCGATTTGGAGATCCTCATGAGGACCTACTTGAAAAGGCCATTCTGAGCTTTGCAGGCATTTTTATTTTTAATTTGGAGGTGACACCTGGACTGGTTTTTTACTTTTTGCTTTTTGGGTCACACCCAGTGATACAAAGGAATTACTCCTGGCGGTGCTCAGGGGACCATATGAGATGTTGGGAATTGAACCCGGGTCGGCACGTGCAAGGCAAATGCCCTACCTGCTGTGCTATTGCTCCAGCCCCTGGATTGGAGTCTTTTTTTTTTTTTTAATTAAGTGACACACGTATTTAATAATAGGACCGTCTCATCTTCTCTGGTCTTTAATGTCTATTACTGTTTTTTATATTCCAATAATGTTATATGACCTCTTGTCCTTTTTTACAAGTCTGTGTTCACGTTTACACGGCCACCTTTGTGGTCTGTGTTTTAAAGAGGCTCTTAAAATACACAGGAAATTAGGAGTAATATAAACGTTGTATATTAACGACCATTAGCTTCTTTAGTAACTATGTCTGTTATAGGGGTTCTATGACATGTTACTAAGTAAAACTTTTATAAAACGGAATTTAGGAATGAACACCTTTCAAACTTTTACCTGTTAAGTCCTCCGTTTTCAAATTATATTATCAGGGGCTGCAGTGATAGCACAGCGGGTAGGGCGTTGCCTTGCACGCAGCTGACCTGACCTGGGTTCAATCCCCGGCATCCCATATGGTCCCCCAAGCACCGCCAGGTGTAATTCCTGAGTGCAGAGCCAGGCATAAGCCCTGAGCAACGCTGGGTGTGACCGAAAAGCAAAATAAATAAATAAATAAATAAATAAAAATAAACCCAAAATCAAATTATATTATCAAAAGGGTTCACAGAGACAGTACAGCGAGTAAGGTGCTAGCCTTGAACGTAGCCCACCGGCTTCCATTCTGACTACCCCATAGGGTCTCCTGAGGCCCACTGGGCCTGATCCCTTACTCTTGGTTGAGACCCGGGAGTCAACCCTGAGCATGGCTGGAAGAGGCTCCAAAACCCAACCTATATTTGAAATTTTTATTTTGGCATTGGGGCCACACCCAGCGATGCTCAGGACCACTCCAGGTGGTGCTCGATGGACCTTATGGGATTCCAGGCATCGAACCCGGGTCGGCCGCGCGCCAGGCAAATGCTTCACCCGGTATACTATTTTTTTTTCCCTTTTTGGGTGACACCCGGCGATGCTCAGGGCTGACTCCTGACTCCCCACTCAGGAATCACTCTGGTGGTGCTCGGGGGACCCTATGGCATGCCGGGGACCAAAGCCGGGTGGGCCACGTGCCAGGCCAACGCCTCGCCCGCTATACTCCTGCTCCAACCCCCTAATTTAATAAGATCCCCCGTTAAAAATAACAGTCCTGTGGGGCTGGCCAGCACCCCATAGGGCCCTGGAGCACCACCAGGGGGCAATTCCTGAATGCATCGCCAGGTGTGACCCCAAAAGAAAACAAAATCCAGTCCTGCTTAATTATTTTATTGTACGGGCGTGCTGGGGGGGGGGGGTCGAACCCAGGTCGAGCGCGCAACCTCCACCAAGGATGCACCTGCATTTCTCTTGGCGCGGGGGGTCGCGCTTCGGGAACTGCAATGCGAGAGGGCCTCGCTGCGGGCGCCCCGACAGGTGCACAGGTGGGCAGGGGGCCCGGCGGGGGCGCGGGGGGCTCGGACCTTGCACAGGGGTGCGGGCTGCGGGCGCGCCGGGCGGGCCGGGCGGGAACCGGGCGGCGGGGCCGGGCCCGCCCGCCCCCGAGGCGCAGGCCCGCGCCGTCCTCCTCCCCCCGCGGCCGCGGGCCAGGGGGCGGGAGTGACCGCGACAGCTGACCCGGCGCTGGCACGGCCTCGCCCACAGCCCGCGGGACGCGCCAGGGCCCAGATGCGCGCGGGCAGCCCGGCCGCGAGGACGCGCGCGGAGGCCTCCGGGGCTGCCCGCCGCCGCGCCGACCGCCGCGCCCCGCGTCCAGCCGCCCGCGCCCGGCAGCGCCGCGAGCCCCCCGGACCGCACCCGCGACCCCCGTGGCCACCGACTCAAGTGCGTCAGCAGCGATGGCGGGCGAGGAGCGGCGGGCGGCGCCGGGGCCGGAAGCCTGGGGCGGCCGCGTCACGCCCCGCGCGCCCCTGCGCCGCGCGGCCGCGCAGCCCGGCGCCGACAGTGACGCACTTCCGGTCGCGCCGCCCTCCCCGCCCCGCCCCGGCCGGCGGGAAGTGAGGTTCTCCGACGCGCCGCCGGAAGTGTACGGCGACGACGAGCCGCCGGGGGGCGGGGATTGGCTCCCGGGCGGAAACCGAAGCCCGCGAGAAGGGTTCCGGCCCGAGGCCGAGCAGGAGGAAGTGCCCGGGAGCCCCTACTACCTGCGCTCGCAGCGGAGGCCGCCGCGACCCCCGGAGCCCGACGAGATGACGACGCGCCGGGTCACCCGCCGGCAGCAGCAGCTGCTGCAGCAGCAGCAGCAGCAGCCGCAGGCCCCGGCCTCGGCTCGCAGGGGGCTTCGGGACTCCCGTTTCTCCGAAGGTGAGCGAGGGTCGCGGATGCTCCGGGAAGGCGCCCCCCGCGGGGGGGCCGAGCCTGGGGGGCTGCGGCTCGGGCCCCGTCTCCCTCCCCCCACCCAGCTTGCAGAGGCTTCGCTCCCCGGCTGGCACAGCACCCCCAGGTGCGCGCGTGCTCGCGACCCCGCCGCTCCCCGCGCCCCCCCAGCGTGGGCAGTGCGCGCCCAGTTTGCGAATGAATGAACTGCAGGCCCCGCCCCCGAAATCAGGACCCCCAGGAGGGCTGGACCCCCCCCGCACCCCGCCTCCCGCAGCCTCCCACGTGTCTGATAAAATCTCTCCTCGTGCCTCTTTCTGGTCTGCGATGGCCCCAGCCAGCCACCCCCCAGGGCGCCCCCCACCCCCCCACTGTGACATCGGGGTGGTCAGCGCCCCCCAGCAGGACAGCGGGTCGTAGCTGGGGGGCCCTGGGGGGGGTCGGCGCCGGGCTTGACCTGGAAAGCAGGTGTGAGGCGGTGCCCCGGTGGGCCTGACTCACCTTGGGCCACGGAAGGGTGGGGGCTGGGGCTGGGTAAGAGGTGACACATGGGACGTTGTGTAATCCTTGAAACTGTTACTCATGTCCCACCTGATCTTTTATCTCGTGGAAGGGTTAAACTCCCTGACCATCAGACAAATCAGACATTGCAGGCTGTGCCTTTGAAGGACCCTGGTCCACCTTGGGGGGCTGCAAGTGGCCTTACCCTGGGTAGGCAACGGATTTCTTACACCGATTTATTGCACCACGTCCACTCAGTCCAGTGCATTCACATCAACTCAGTGTTTTTGGTTTTGTTTGGGAGACACACCTATCAGTGCTCACCGCTTTCTCTTGGCTTTGCGCTCAGGGGTCACACTAGCTCAGGGGTCACACCTAGTGGTCCCAGGGGACCCTATGGGGTGCCGGGAATGGAACTCACATCTGCCACATGCAAGGAAAATGCCCTGCCCACTGGACTATCCTCAGCTAGATTTTTTTTTTTTTTGCCTTTTAGGTCACACCCTGCGATGCTCAGGGGTTCCTCCTGGCTCTGTACTCAGGAGTCACTCCTGGCAGTGCTCCAGGGAATCTGTGGGATGCCTAGGATGGAACCCTGTTAGTCCATGTGCAAGGCAAACGCCCTTCCCACTGTACTATCACTCCTGCCCCACAGCTAGGATTTTTAAAGCACAGGAAGGGGTTCCCTCTATTTTAGTGAACCTGTAAGGAGCTAACTGTTGTTCATGCTGAGAGCTGCTTTCTTCCACATCATCACTTTTTTTTTTTTTGCTTTTTGGGTCACACCCGGCAATGCACAGGGGTTACTTCTGGCTCATGTACTCGGGAATTACTCCTGGTGGTGCTTGGGGAACCCTGTGGAATGCTGGGAATCGAACTCGGGCGGCCACATGCAAGGCAAATACTCTATCCGCTGTGCTATCATTCTAGTCTCACACATCATCTCCTTCTTACAAATCGTCAGTGTTGAGTAATAGGTTTGCTCTTGAGTGTTCTCGCAGTGAAAGCCCAAATTTCTTCCTAAATTCACATCTGAGGAAATGAATTGTGATTCTGCTTATATATTGCTGTGAAAGTATCTATTCTCTGCCTTCCCGATATGTCCTGAATTTGGACTATTTTGTCCTTCTTTAGAGGATGAACCATCTCCACAACATACGTTAGGCCCAACGGGCACAAAGAAAAGTATGAGATCGTCCAAGGAGGTTCCAGGTAAGACCTGTGAGTTTGTTTTGTTCATTTGCTGCCATTCTGTGTGTTTTGTTTGGGTTTCTGGTTTTGAGTTACTGGGCCACACCTAAGGATGCTCAGGGCTGACTCCTGGCTCTGCACTCAGGAATCACTCCTGGCGCTGCTGGGGGACCCTATGGGATGTCGGGGATTGAACCTGGGTTGGCCACATGCAAGGCCAATACCATCATTGCTGTGCTCCAGCCCTTATATGTATATGTATGGGCTGGAGTGATAGCACAGCGGGTAGGGTATTGGCCTTGCACCCAGCCGACCCGGGTTCGATTCCTCCATCCTTCTTGGAGAGCCCGGCAAGCTACCTGTGGCATATTCGATATGCCAAAAACGCTCACAACAAGTCTCACCATGGAGATGTTACTGGTGCCCGCTTGAGCAAATCAATGAGCAACGGGATGACAGTGTGTCTGTGTGTGTGTGTATATATATATATATATATATGTACATACATATATATATATATGTTCTTTTTTTAACATGTAAGAAGGGAGCATGTGTTAAGGGGAAAAGTGAAGTAATTACACACACACAAAAGTTTCTTTTTCTCTTTTAAAAATAATTTAGATAAAGTGATTACTGAACCGGAGTGATAGCACAGCGGGTAGGGCATTTGCTTTGCATGTGGCCAACCCGCGTTCAATTCCTCCGTTTCTCTCGGAGAGCCCGGCAAGCTACCGAGAGGATCCTGCCTGCACGGCAGAGCCTGGCAAGCTCCCCGTGGCATATTCGAGATGCCAAACACAGTCACAACAAGTCTCACCATGAAGACGTGACTGGTGCCCGCTTGAGCAAATTGATGAACAATGGGACGACAGTGCTTTTTTAAACGTGCTCACTGTAATAATTTGATTCCTCAAAGCCCCCACATCATACCCACATCACAGTTCCTGCTCCATTCACAGTTCTCATCCCAGTGAATGTTCTTTGTCATTGGCTTCGGGAATGCAGTGACTGCATCTAGGCCTGGGTTACAGGAAACCGGAGGGCAGAGGGAGGACAGGTCCCCGAGTAGCAGCCAGTGTGACAGGATAGCTCATACAAATCTGCAGGACAGAGACTCGGCCCATCTGAGAGATGAGGAAACCGGGATTCTCAGTAGCTGTGGCACTTCCCAGGGGACACGGGAGACGGGTGACTGAGCGAAACATCAGACATGGGTTGGTCTTCTCCAGAACCCTTTGGTTGCACCCCAAGAACTGCTCTGTAACTCTTGCTTCAGACTAGCCTGTCCATGAAGTCTGGAGAGACGGAGGCTGGCGTCCCGCCGTCTTGAGGTTTCAGTGGGTATCACGGATCGAAAGGTTCATCCGTAATCAGAAAAGCTGTGATCGGGGCTGGAGCGACAGCACAGCGGGTAGGGCGCTTGCCTTGTACGCAGCCGACCCGGGTTCGATTCCCAGCATCCCATAGGGTCCCCTGAGCACCGCCAGGAGTGATTCCTGAGTGCAGAGCCAGGAGTAACCCCTGTGCATCGCCGGGTGTGACCCAAAAAGCAAAAACAAAAAAACAGAAAGGCTGTGATCTAGGGAGCCCCATGAAGTTGTGAATCAGACAGGTGGCTGATCCGTGCATGGGTGGCTGATCCATGGATGGGTGCCTAACGACAACTGATCTACTATACACATGGCTGACGGAAGATGCCTGAAGGCTACTGAGCAGTCGTGACACCGCCCTGTGCTATGCAGTGCCCTGGGTGGAGGAAGCTTATCTGCATGTCCCTTGTCATTCCCGGGTACTGACACAGATTACAGAGTGAGTCGGGGTGAACCACATACATCAAGGCCCAAGGTCTGAGACGGCTGGTGACACAACCAACATCCGATGAGTTGTGCCTGCCATGGTCAGTGAGCAGACAGGCCGAATAGAAACCCCATCCAAATGCTCCAGGTAGGCTACCACAGAGCAGTTCTAGAATGTTCTAGAGCAGCATCGTCTCAGCTAGGGCCATATGGTCCTCTGTGCGTCTCCGGGAGAGGTGAAGGGGGCTAACCTGAAAGGTTTAGTGGGGGGGTCATAGGAGGGAAACAGGGCCAGATGGGATCAGGGCTGGGAAAATGTTGAGAAATTGAGAAAACACTGGCCTGTAGGGTGTGCACTCCTTGCATCACTTTATTCAATTTTATGATTTTCATAAACTGCCTCTTCCACATTTACAGCGTCGTAACTCTCTGCTGCTGCTGATTAAATGTACTGCGAATAAAACTTGGCAGCCAGGACTTTCCCGGAAAGTTTGAATAATCTGATTTTAGTATCTACTACTCAAAGAAGTGTTTGGTTGGTTTGTCGTTGGCCGTGACGGGATCAAACCTGGGGCCTCACCAGATGAGTCGTGTCCTGCTAAGGGACGTCTCTGGCTGGCTTCTGGGCATTGAGTGGCCTTTTTTTTTTTCTTTTTCTTTTTGGGTCACACCTGAAGATACTCAGGGGTTCCCCCTGGCTCTGCACTCAGGAATCACTCCTGGCGGTGCTCGGGGGGGACCCTATGGGGTGCCGGGGATCGAACCCAGGTCGGCTGTGTGCAAGGCAGACGCCCTCCCCGCTGGACTATCTTTCTGGCCCCCACAAGCATAGAGTGTGAAGTAAGCCCTGAGCACAGCCAAGCGTGAACCCAAACCAAATATCTCTAGAGAATATATAGCAAAGCATCTAACATGAAAAGATAGGGGCTGGGATAGTCATTGATGTCTGTGATTAAGTGTGAGGTTTGAATTTACCCTGAAAAGGGGCAGAGCATTGGGGCTGGAGTGACAGCACAGCAGGGAGGGCGTCTGCCTTGCACGCGGGTGATCCGAGTTCTATTCCCAGCATCCCATAGGGTCCCCTAAGCACTGCCAGGAATGACTCCTGAGTGCAGAGCCAGGAGTAACTCCTATGCATTGCTCGGTGTGACCCAAAAAGCAAAATAAATAAATAAATAAAACTTTCTCCTCTTGATCTGCAGAATAAATGAACCCGCTTGACATAGTATCCTTTCAGTTTAATATATTGTGCTAATTGTGTGTGTGTGTGTGTTGTCTGTTATTTTAAGACTCTCTCTTTTCTTTCTCTGTAGTTTTGATTGATGATCCCATCTCTGAGCTCCGCAGACCCCCGCTCAGGAGTCCGGGACCTGGTAAGCGATTCTTTCTGTCTATCCATTGAGCATTGCAAGAGTCTTAGTAGTAACGCACATGCTCAGATGGTTCCAGGGTTCCAGGATATGCCCACGGGGACAGTCCCCGCATATCCCAGCCTTTGCCCCATTGCACGTTCCTCATGCGTTCCTCGGGTGTTGTTTCCCAGGGAGAGTCGTAACGCTAGAAGGGAGTTCGTGGGGGCTGGAGAGATGGGACGGCAGGCAGGCAGGTGGCCTGTCCCTGAGTTCTCTCCCTGGCACTCCACTCGTCCCCTGGTCCCTGCCAAGAGGGAGCCCAGCTGGGTACAGCTGGCCCCAAACAAAACAAAAACAACAAATTCATAGTCTTTTTCTCCGTTTCTAGCACAAAATTTGAGCCTGATGCTCTCTCTCTTTTTTTTTTTTTTTTGGGTCACACCCGGCAATGCACAGGGGTTACTCCTGGTTCTACACTCAGGAATTACTCCTGGCGGTGCTCAGGGGACCATATGGGATGCTGGGATTCGACCCCGGGTCGGCTGCGTGCCAGGCAAACGCCGTACCCACTGTGCTATCGCTCCCAGCCCCGAGCCTGATGCTCTTTTTGACCTGGTTTATATTTACTTAGCCTGTGTGCCTTTCTGCACAAAGGACTTTGTCCCTTTTCTGCTCCTTTTAAAATTCTTTTTATGCTTGGGGCTAGAGCCATAGCACCGTGGGGAGGGCGTTTGCCTGGCACGCGGCCGACCCAGGTTTGATTCCCAGCATCCCATAGGGTCCCCCAAGCACTGCCAGGGGTGATTCCTGTGTGCAGAGCCAGGAGTCAGCCCTGAGCATTGCCGGGTATGACTCCCCCCACCAAAAAAAATTTTTTTGTGTGTGCTTTTTGGGTCATACCCGGCGTCATAAAGTTATAACGCTTTCCTGTTTGAATTACAGTCATACGGCGATCAATCACCAGACCCTCTGCCAGTGCAAATCTCCCACCACCGAGGTCCCCAATATCCCTCCCCATCCCTCCCTTTCCCCTGCCTCTTTGGCAGACAGTCTCCCCCATACTGTCTCTCTTTTTTTTTTTTTTTTTTTGCTTTTTGGGTCACACCTGGCAATGCACAGGGGTTACTCCTGGCTCTGCACTCAGGAATTACTACTGGCGGTGCTCAGGGCACCCTATGGGATAATGGGATTCGAACCCCGGTCGGCTGCGTGCCAGGCAAACGTCCTCCCGGCTGTGCTCTCGTTCCAGCCCCTGGCAAAGCCGTTTCCAGGTGGCGATCAAAGGCAGTTCTGCAGGGAGGGGCAGGAGCGACCCCAAGGGCTGGGGGAAAAGCACCCCTGAGCTTAAACCTCATCACGGCGGAAGCCAGGTCAGGCCACCTCCCCCATGCTCTCTTTTGTAAAATTGCTTGTTATGAAAAGCTTAAGATGTCGCAGCTGTGGTCTCCTGGAATTGTAAACTTTTAGGTGGTTAGGGGCTGGAGAAATCTCTGCAGCGAGCCACTCTGCTTGGAGATTTTTTTTTTTTCTTTTTGGGTCACACCTGGCCATGCACAGGGGTCACTCCTGGCTCTGCACTCAGGAATTACTCCTGGCGATGCTCGGGGAACCCTTTGGGATGCTGGGAATTGAACCCTGGTGGGCTGCATGCAAGGCCAACGCCCTCCCGACTGTGCTATCTCTCCAGCCCCTCTGCTTGGAGATTCTTTTGTGTGTCTCTGGACCGTGGTGGGTCCTTAAGGAGCTTGAGTCGCAGGTGGAGGCAGTTTGTGGGCGTGGCCTCCAGGGTCCCAAGGGGGATGGGGAGAGAAGGACTGGCCCATCCCCTGTCCCTTGAGGCGTTGCTGTCACTGAGCCTGCGTAACTCCCCTGAATCTTGACAGATGAGCCCCTTTCAGACAGCCCTCTGATAAAGATCTGGTTCTGGGCTTGAAGGGCCTCTGGGGCCCAGGGCCAGGCGATGCGGTTCCTTGATGCGGTTCCTTGTTGGGGCTGATCTTCTTCCTGCCTCTCTTACAGGTGCGGCTTTCCAGCCAAACGGAAATTCTAACCCCAGTGAACAAGGTTTGTGGCTCGTTCCTTCTTCCAGCCTCCTTTCGAGAGTGCTCCATCTCGCTAGCACTCCCCGAACTCGCCCCTGGTCCCTCGCCAGGGGAAATGTGACGGTTTCGTGATTTCGGCCTGCGGGGACGTGGGTCACTGTGGCCAGGGACTGTCCCGAGACAGCGCCTGGGTTTCTGCCGCCTGAAAATCGGGCCCTTCACTGTCTTACCATTTCCGTTCAGTGCAGCAGACCATTGTGTATTGTTTTCATTTTGATTTGGAGTGTGGCTTTGTGAAACAGTCACGCCAGAGAGAAAAAGGAGAGAGGAGACGCCAATTTAGCTCTGAAGGTTTGCCCTTCATTTAGAAAGTGAGTTTGAGGGACTGGAGTGATTGCACAGCGGGAAGGGCGTTTGCCTTGCACACAGCCAACCTGGGTTCAATTCCCAGCATCCCATAGGGTCCCCCGAGCACTGCCGGGAGTAATTCCTGAGTGCAGAGCCAGGGTAACCCCTGTGCATCTCTGGGTATGACCCCCACCCCCTTAAAAAAAAAAAAGAAAGAGGGGCTGGAGAGATAGCACAGCGGGTAGGGCGTTTGCCTTGCACGCGGCCGACCCGAGTTCAAATCCCAGCATCCCATATAGTCCCCTGAGCACGACCAGGGGTAATTCCTGAGTGCAGAGCCAGGAGTAACCCCTGTGCATCTCCAGGTGTGACCCAAAAAAAAAAAAAAAAAGAAAGTGAATTTGAGGGACCAGAGTGATAGCACAGCAGGGAGGGCATTTGCCTTGCATGCGGCCGACCTGGGTTCAATTCCCAGCATCCCATAGGGTCCCCCAAGCACTGCCTAGGAGTAATATTCCTGAGGGCAGCGCCAGGAGGAACCCTTGATCATTGCCGGGTGTGACCCAAAAAGCCAAAAATAAAAATCTTATTATTTTATTTTTTTTTTAAGTGAATTTAGGATGTGTTTCACCATCTGCCCTTTGCTCTCTGTGTCAGACTGGTCTGAATTCTTTTTCGTGTTTCCTCAGTGTGGAAGGTACAAGTGGTACAGCCAGCCACTGTGGTGAGACCCAGTTTGGGGCCAGGGTCCTGTTCTAAATTTGGAGATGAGTCAGAAACGAAACGGGTAGCTTCTCTTGTCTTTCTACACAGCTGCCACTTCCCCTGTGGCAGGCTTTTACCCCATCCTCAGGCTCCTGGACTGGGGATTCCGGGCGTCTGAGCTCTGAACTGAACCTTGCAGTTCGTGGCTTGCCCTACCAACGGCCTTATTTAAAAACTTAGAGGGGGGGGCTGGAGCTATAACACAGCGGGCATTTGCCTTGCCCGTGGCCGACCCAGGTTCAATCCCCAGCATCCCATAGGGTCCCCCGAGCACCGCCAGGAGTGATTCCTGAGTGCAGAGCCAGGAGTCAGCCCCTGAGCATCAACCGGGTGTGACCCAAAAAGCAATAAATAAATAAATAGAAACTTAGAAGGGAAAGCAAGTTTAGTCGGACTCTTGGAAGGGAGCTCACTGGAGCCGAAATAAACCAGCAAGTTTCCCGAGCTGGACCAGGTTTAGAGATTTTTTTGTGGCGGGGTGGCATTGCTCCACACCCAGCCGTGCTCAGGGATCCCTTCTGGCAGGCTCCGGGACTCTTTAGGGATCAACCCAGGGTGACCACATATAAGGCTAATGCCTTCCCTGCTGTACTATTGCTCCAGCCCTCAGAGATTTTTTTTTTTTTCTGCTTTTTGGGTCACACCCAGCAATGCTCAGGGCTGACTCCTGGTTCTGCACTCAGGAATCACTCCTGGCGGTGCTCTGGGGACCTTATGGGATGCCGGGGATCGAACCTGGGTCGGCCGTGTGCCAGACAAACGCCCTCCCCGCTGTATGATCACTCCAACCCCTAGAGATTATTTTTAGGAGTACTTTTTATTTATTTATTTTTGCTTTTTGGGTCACACCCAGCTATGCTCAGGGGTTACTACTGGCTTTGCACTCAGGAATTACTCCTGGCGGTGCTTGGGGGACCATATGGGATGCCGGTGATCGAACCCGGGTCGGCCGCTTGCAAGGCAAACGCCCTACTCGCTGTGCTATCGCTCCGGCCCCACTTATGAGTACTTTTTAATAAAGACAGAAAGCAAACACATAAGCTCCATCCAGTTTAAGGACATTGCTGTGATTCTGACATAGGGGCTCTGATTATTATTTTTTTTTCTGATTATTTTTAGTTTTGGCATATTGGGGTCATTTCGACAATACAAGGATCAGGGTTGACTCCTTGCTCTGCACTCAGGAATCCCTCCTGCCGGTACTCGGTGGCCTCAAAATTAATTTTGAGTTATTACTCCTCCAGCTAGGATTTTAGTTTTTCATAGTCTCTGCTTGAACACAGGGAAGAAAATGTTTTTATTTTCATTTCCCCTCCAGTATTTTAAAAATGTTTTAACCTTTTGTGAGTCACTTTTTTTCATCTTTTTTTTTTTAACCTTTCACATATACCAGCCGAGCATTTTAAACTGAAGGAAGTTGAAGTACATGAGGGAAATGAAATTAAAACCTCATGTTCTCTAGAAGTGGCTGGTTCAGCATGAGTTACAAAAGTTGCATAAAATAGAAATATTAGCAAAAGGCTTAGATTCTTGAGCTTTCAGCCCGTGATCCTGAAACTCTGCATTAAACAAGTTTTTATTTTGAACGATTTTCTTAGTGTCAGTGGCTGATCTAAATGCTAGAAAAACAGTGAAGTTTCTTTAGCTTCTGGCTAATGAAAGAGTTTGCAGATTCTCATGTTAGAAGTGTTAAAATAATGGCTTAGGACTGGATCGATAGCACAGCGGGTAGGGCATTTGCCTTACACAGGGCTGACCCGGGTTCGATTCCTCCGTCCCTCTCGGAGAGCCCGGCAAGCTACCGAGAGGATCCCACCCGCATGGCAGAGCCTGGCAAGCTCCCCGTGGCGTATTCGAGATGCCAAACACAGTCACCACGAGTCTCACCATGGAGACGTGACTGGTGTCCGCCTGAGCAAATCGATGAGCAACAGGATGACAGTGATAAATGATACTGTCATACATGATGCTCTGAGAAGTGAAGGGGAGATTATGGAGTTGAATTTTGACTTGACGTATCAACGGCAGGGACAGAGACTCTAGCTGTTTTAACTGTGAGTCTGGGAAATATCAGAAATAAAACTCCAGGGACCGGAGCGGTAGGACAGCGGTGTGGGCACTTGCCTTGCCCACGGCTGAACTGAGTTCGATCCCCGGCACCCGACATGGTTCCCCCCCAAACCCTGCCAGGAGTGATCCCTGAGCACAGAACCACGAGTAAGGCCTGAGCACAGCTGTTCGGCAAAAAAACAAAATAAAACTAAAAGGCAAAACCATAGAAAAGGAGTCGCACTTTTTTCTGTGAATGGACATAGATTATTTTAAATTGTTTACATTTATTGTATTATTTTTTATTATTATAGTTTTTTTCTTTTTGGGTCCTACCTGGCGATGCTCAGGGCTGACTCCTGGCTCTGCACTCAGGAATTACTCCTGGCGGTGCTCGGGGGACCCTAGGGGATGCTGGGAATCGAACCTGGGTCAGCCGAGTGCCAGGCAAACGCCCTCCCCGCTGTGCTATCACTCCAGGCCTTCCTGTCACTCTTGAGCTTAGCATTATTCTAATATGGTTCCACTCTAGTGAAAGCAGTTGTGTTTCAGCTGTGTCTTTCATAACTTCTGAAAGAGTTTTGCTCACACACACACACACACACACATACGTGCGCGCGCGCGCATATATACACACACACACACACACACGTTTGGAAGACAGACTCAAATCAATAAAGGTGAAGGGCAGAATGCATCCTTTTCCCGCGGCTTCCCCTTTTCTGTTTACTCAGCACAGTTCTCGGCCTCCTGTACAATGCTGCAACGGGCCTTCCTTTATTTAAAATAAAAGGAAACCCAGAAAAGCCGGGCCCGGCGTCCTGCATCTCGGCCGCTCTCCTTCACCCCGAGAGTCAGATTCGCCCCAATTTCCTGCCTTGAGAAGCCGCAAGGGTGCAACCCTGCTGGAATGAGGAAACTCTTTTTTTCTTTTTCTCTCTTCTTACTTTGCCTTCTTTGGGTCATGTTTGTTTTCTTTCATCACTTCCGGCAACACCCAGGGAGAACTTCTCACTGGGTGCCGGGGGACCATTTGGTGCCGGGACCGGATCTGGGGTTCCCACATACACCCGCCACGGCCCCGCCCACTGTGCCTCCTCTCGCTGGCCCAAGCAGGCAGGCCACTTCCTTCTGGGCTGCAGCAATGCGTTCGAGAACCGTCTTGGCAGCTGGGCGTGGTAGGCCTTTCGGGGGGACAGGAAGGTCGCCTGGCCAGTTGGGGGCAGGGGTGAGGCCAGAGCAAGCCCTGCAGGATGGGGGCGTAATGGTTTTTGTTTTGTTTTGTTTGGCTTTTTGGGTCCCACCCGGCGATGCTCAGGGGTTCCTCCTGGCAGTGCTTGGGGGACCCTGTGGGATGCTGGGACTCAAACCCGGTCGGCCGTGTGCAAGGCAGACGCCCTCCCCGCTGTGCTCTCGCTCCAGCCCCAAGGGGGCGGGGGGGGGGGAGGCATCATGTTTTCTGCAAACTCAGCTTCTCTTTGCAAGTGCAGAGACCCGTGACAGTTCATCTCTCTGACTCGAGGCTGGGTCTGACTGCCCTGTGGAATAATCTAAAACAGTGTAGCCCGAAGACGCAGTTCCGGGACATTGGGCTGGGGAGGAGGGGGGAGGAGGTGTGGGCTTGGAGGACAGTTGGGGGTCGCTTCCTAGAAGGTGGCCGTCTGGGGGTACCGAGTGATGCTAATCTTCTGCACAGGGTGTGGTAAGCCGCACAAGTCTTGAGGCCACGTAAGTTTCGGGGCCTCCCATCTAGAGGAAGTAGTGATTTTGCTCATGATAGGGGTGGGGGTCGGGGGGGAAAGCTTTCTTTTAAATTTTTTTTTTTATTTCATCATCGTGAAATACACAGTCACAAAGTTGGTCGTGATTTGGTTTCAGTCATGGAATGTTTCAACATCGTCCCTTCACCAGTGCGCATGCCCCACCGCAGGGTCCCAGTACCTTCCCGTCCCCACCCCGCCTCTGTGACAGGCCCTTCCCCACACCCTCCCTACCTCCCTCCACCTCTCCCCTGCCCCTCTCCCTCTCTCCCTCTCCCTCTCTCTCCCTCTCCCCCTCTACCTCTCTCTCCCTCTCTCTCCCTCTCCCACTCCCTCTCTCTGTCTCTCTCTCCCCCCTCTCTCCCTCTCCCTCTCTCCCGCTCCCTCTCTCCTCCCTCTCCCTCTCCCTCCCTCTCCCTCTCCCTCTCTCCTTCTCTCCCTCTCTCCCTCTCTCCCTCTCCCTCTCTCCTTCTCCCTCTCCCTCCCTCTCCCTCTTTCCTTCTCTCCCTCTCTCCCTCTCCCTCTCTCTCCCTCTCCCTCTCTCTCCCTCCCTCTCTCCCTCTCCCTCTCTCTCTCTCCATCTCTCTCCCTCTCTCCCTCTCTCTCCCTCTCTCTCTCTCCATCTCTCTCCCTCTCTCCCTCTCTCTCTCCCCCTCTCTCTCTCTTTCTCTCTCTCTCCCTCCCTCCCTCCCTCCCTCCCTCTCTCCACTATTGATTCCGGTGCATTCCCTTTGGCCTAGGGTAACATTTGTGTGTTTGACCTTCTAGAAGCCGCCAGCGCCCAGCAGGGGCCCAGTTCTCCTGAAGGTACTTTTGTCTCTGAGATAGCGTGCGGGGTATTTTGGGGTGCAGGGGCTCGGGGAAAGACACGTGCCCGGGAGCTTAAATCGGCGCCCCTTGCCCCAGAGACAAAATCAGCTTTTCCCAACGTCGTGCAGACGGGTTCGGGTGGGCCCCGGCAGGAAGGGTCCCCGCCCCTGGCCGCCCCCCCCCCCCCCTGCCTGGCCTCGTCAGTGGGGCTAAGTCCGACAGAGACTCAGTGTCTCACACCGGCCTTTGATTATGGCGTTAAAATTGGCCCTTTTTGATAAAGATTTTTTTTTGCTTTACCTTAGCAGGGGTTCAAGACTATGGAATGTACATGGTGAATCAATAAAAGAATTAATTAAAAAAAAAAAAGACTATGGAATGTGGGGCCAGAGCGATAGCACAGCGGGGAGGGCGTTTGCCTGGCACGCAGCCAACCCGGGTTCGAGCCCCGGCATCCCCGAGGGTCCCCCGAGCACCGCCAGGAGTGATTCCTGAGTGCAGAGCCAGGAGTCAGCCCGGAGCGTCGCCGGTTGGTCCAGAAAAACCCTCCAAAAGGTTTTATTACCATTTTGGGTTTTTTTTTTTACTATTATTGTGAAAATAACATAGTTATCTTCCCACTTTTCCGCAACTCGTGGGATTGATATGTAGTCAAATCTCATCCTTTGTTAGTTTTTGAAATCTGGACCCCTGAATTTGGCGTTTTTCAGGGTCTGCGTTGCTCTGCTGTTGCTTCAGTTTTAGTAAATGTCCAACCCAAGAAGCACGAATTTGGCCCTTTTTTTAAAAATTTTTAAATTTTTTTTTTATTGTATTATATTGAATCACCATGAGGAAAAAAAATACAAAGCTTTTGGGGCTAGAGCGGTAGCACAGCGGGTAGGGCGTTTGCCATGCACACGGCCGACCTGGGTTCGAATCCCAGCATCCCATATGGTCACCTGAGCACCACCAGGGGTGATTCCTGAGTGCATGAGCCAGGAGTGACCCCTGTGCATCACCAGGTGTGACCCAAAAAGCAAAAAAAAAAACAAACAAAGCTTTCAGGTTTAAGTCTCTGTCATACAATGATTGAACCCTCATCCCTTCACCAGTGCACATGTTCCACCACCAAGAACCCCAATATACCCCCCTCCCACCCTGGTCCATTTTTTTTGGGGGGGTCACACCCAGCAATGCACAGGGGTCACTCCTGGCTCATGCACTCAGGAGTCACCCCTGGCTGTGCTCAGGGGACCCTATGGGATGCTGGGCTTTGGGATATAACCATGTGCCTCAGAGGTAGATAAATGGGTTCAGCTGCAGCTTGTTGAGAATCACGTGACTCAAAACAGGAAGCCGAGCGAGGAAATCACAGTTCTGGGTCACATTTTATTTTTATTTTTATTTTTATTTTTTTGCTTCTTGGGTCACACCCAACGATGCTCAGAGGTTACTCCTGGCGGTGTTCCGGGGACTGTATGGGATGCCAGGGATCGAACCCAGGTCAACTGCGTGCCGGGCAAACGCCCTCCCCACTGTACTATTGCTCCGGACCTGGGACTCAGTTTTAAATTTATTTTTTAAGATTTATTTAAAAAAATCTCCGTGAACGACAGCATCCCCAACTTACTCACAATGGAGTTTCAGGCGTCCAGTGTCCCAATCTCTCCCTCCACCTGTGTCCCCACACCTCCTCCCTGTCCCAATTTCCCCCCCCCCAACCCCTCTCCTGCCCCTAAGGCAAGCACCTTTTGTCCTTTTTCTGTTTTCCCTCACTCTCACTTTTGTGGAGAAAGTTTCCATTTTCATGCCGAGTCACCGCATTTGGGTTCGGGGGTTAGATTCAGGTGTCCAGACGGTCAGGGCCAGCCGTGCCCACCTGTTCTTTGTTTCTTTGCAGGGGACGAGGAGGAGGAGGAAGAGGGGGAGGAACCAGAAAGCTCCGACAGCGAGGCCTCGTCACCCCAGCTCCGCTCAGGGGAAGCTCTGGAGTCTGCAGGTAACGGGGCGGAGACCCCAGGACCTTGGCATGAGCTGCCCCTGGGCTCATAGAGGTGGGGGCCTGTGGGCTCATATTCTGAAGAACGACTTAGAGGGGACAGAGAGGGTGAGGCACGTGCCCTGCATGCTGCTGACCCCAGTTCAACCCTCAGCGCCCTGGGACCACCAGAAGTGATCACTGCGGGGCCAGAATAGATAGCACAGCGCGGGGAGGGGGAGCATTTGCCTTGCATGCAGCTGACCCGAGTTCGATTCCCAGCATCCCCTAGGGTCCCCCGAGCACCGCCAGGAGTGATTCCTGAGTGCAGAGCCAGGAGTAACCCCTGTGCATCGCCGGGTGGGATCCAAAAAGCAAAAAAATAATAATAATAGGGGCTGGAGAGATAGCACAGCGGGGAGGGCGTTTGCCTTGCACGCGGCTGACCCGGGTTCAAATCCCAGCATCCCATATGGTCCCCTGAGCACGGCCAGGGGTAATTCCTGAGTGCAGAGCCAGGAGTAACCCCTGTGCATCGCCGGGTGGGATCCAAAAAGCAAAAAAATAATAATAATAGGGGCTGGAGAGATAGCACAGCGGGGAGGGCGTTTGCCTTGCACGCGGCTGACCCGGGTTCAAATCCCAGCATCCCATATGGTCCCCTGAGCACGGCCAGGGGTAATTCCTGAGTGCAGAGCCAGGAGTAACCCCTGTGCATCGCCAGGTGTGACCCAAAAAGCAATAATAATAATAATAATGATAATAAAATAAATAAAAATTCAGTGTGCTTTAAAGTGTCCCGTATTTAAATTTCAGACCCGATCCCCAGGTCAAGCCACTATGCAGATCGGCAGACATTACAGTGTAAGTAAACCTATTTTTTGGTTTGTTTTTTGCATCACACCCAGCGATACCCAGGGCTGACTCCTGGCTCTAGCTCTCAGGAAACCCTCCTGGCACGGCTCAGGGGACCCTCTAGGATTCCGGGGATTGCATCTGGGTCAGCCGCTTGCAACACAAACATCCTCCCTGCTGTCCTATATCTCCAACCCTTGTTTTACATTCTTTTTTTTTTTTTGCCAGCTTTTTGGGTCACACCCGGCAATGCACAGGGGTTCCTCCTGGCTCTGCACTCAGGAACCACTCCTGGCGGTGCTCAGGGGACCCTATGGGATGCTGGGAATCGAACCGGGGTTGGCCGCGTGCAAGGCAAAACCCCTACCTGCTGGGCTATGGCTCCAGCCCCACCTGTTTTACATTCTTAAAAGTCCACCTGTGGGCATGGTCAAATGCCTACAGGTTTTGTTTGTTTTGTGGGACACACCCAGTGATACTCAGGGCTGATTCCTGGTTCTGCACTCAGCAATTACTCCTGGCGGCGCTCCGGGGACCCTAAGGGATGCTGGGGATCGAACCTGGGTCGGACACGCAAGGCAAATGATTTAGCTGCTGTGCTGTCACTCTGGTCCTAAGTTCTCATGTTTAAAGATACTCTTTTGTAGTTTCCTGACAACGTTGGAAAAGAGAGATAGCCATGTTGGGACAACCATTGCTGGGCCGGAGAGATAGTATAATGGGAGGGCGTCTGTCTTGCACATGGCCAACATGGGTTCGACTTCCAGTGTCCCATATGGTTCCCCCCTCAGAAATTACTCACCAGGAGTAATTTCTGAGCATCACTGGATGTGTCCTCCCCCGACATCCCCCCTCCCAAAAAAAGCCACTGTATTTTTTTTTTTTCTTTTTGGGTCACACCTGGCAATGCTCAGGGCTGACTCCTGGATCTGCACTCAGGAATTACTCCTGGTGGTGCTCAGGGGTCCCTATGGGATGCCGGGAATCGAACCTGGGTCGGCCGCGTGCAAGGCAAACACCCTCCCCGCTGTGCTATCACTCCAGCCCCTGTATTTTATTTTATTATTATTATTATTATTATTTGCTTTTTGGGTCACACCTGGCGATGCTCAGGGGTTACTCCTGGCTCTGCACTCAGGAATTACTCCTGGCAGTGCTCAGGGGACCATATGGGATGCCGGGGATTGAACCCAAGTCGGCTGCATGCCTGGCAAATGCCCTCCCCGCTGTGCTATCACTCCAGCCCCAAGCCGCTGTATTGTGTGTTTACTCCAGAGTTACTTTGCAGTAGCCAAGCATCCTGAAACCTACTTTTGTACAGTATTTTCGTCCTACATGGATGGCGTGCCGTACTACTCACTGATAATTACTTGGAACAAAAGATCGACTTTAGTTTTTTAACTTATAAAATAGTAGATTATTAATATCATATATGCCACTTTTAGCCATTGATTTTTTTTTTTTTTTTTTTTGCTTTTGGGGTCACACTTGGCAATGCACAGGGGTCACTCCTGGCTTTGCACTCAGGAATTTCCCCTGGTGGTGCTCAGGGGACCCTATGGGATGCTGGGAATCGAACTCGGGTAGGTCGCGTGCAAGGCAAACGCTCTCCCCGCTGTGCTATCTCTCCAGCCCCAGCCATTGACTTTTGTTGTTATTTGTTTATGGGTCACACCTGACAGTGCTCAGGACTTAACTCCTGACTCTGTGCTCAAGGATCGCTTTTGGCGGGGTTCAGGGGACCCCCTCAGGTGTCGGGCATTGAACCTGGGTCGGCCTCGTGCTGGGCAAGCACCCTCCCCACTGTCTGTTGCACTGGCCTCAGGCCATTGATTTTTTTTTTTTTTGACACTGATTTTGACTTTGTATCCAGTTCTAGATCATCTTGAACTTTAGGAACAGGGTGGTGGCGATATAGCGTCTGTGTTTTCGACCAGTGACCCTCTTTGATTTCCTGCGAAGAGACGTGGATGTAGGATTCACATAAACAAGTATTCAGTGTCTTCTTAAAAAATTTTTTTCACATGTTGGGGCTGGAGCAATAGCACAGCGGGGAGGGCGTTTGCCTTGCCCTCGGCCGACCTGGGTTCGATTCCCAGCATCCCATAGGGTCCCCCAAGCACTGCTAGGAGTAATTCTTGAGTGCAGAGCCAGGAGGAATCCCTGTGCATTATGATGGAGACCCAAAAAAGCAAAAGTAAATAAATTTATAAATAATAAACATGTTGCTTTTTTCTTTCTTTCTTTCTTTCTTTCTTTCTTTCTTTCTTTCTTTCTTTCTTTCTTTCTTTCTTTCTTTCTTTTTTTCTTTTTGGGTCATACCCAGCGATGTTCAGGGGTTACTCCTGGCTCTGCACTCAGGAATCACTCTTGGCGGTGCTCGGGGGATCCTGTGGGATGCTGGGAATCAAACCCGGGTCGGCCACGTGCCAGGCAGACGCCCTCCCCGCTGTGCTATCGCTCCGGCCCCGTACTTGGTGTCTTTGTGTCCACGTACTGTGCCCCTGATTCTGTTCTCTGTTTGCAGATCAAGACTTCACAGTGCGTGATCACCAGCCTTCAGGACTGAGTAAGTGCCCTGGTTATTTGTTCTTTTGCAGTCAGTTCGAACCCTGCCTTATTCGGGCCACAAAGAAGTTTAACTAGGTAGGACCAGAGCAATAGTCCAGCGGGGAGGGTGTTTGCCTTGCATGTCGCCGACCCGGGTTCGATCCCCGGCATCCCCTAGGGTCCCCAGAGCACCGCCAGGAGTGATTCCTGAGTGCAGAGCCAGGAGTCAGCCCTGAGCATCGCCGGGTGTGGCCCAAAAAGGGAAAAACAAAAAGTTCAACTTTTTTTTGTCGAATTGGGGTCTTTTATTGGGGTGAGGGACGCACATGCCGGTGCTCAGGGATCACTCCTGGTGGTGCTCGGGATTTGGACCCCGGTCAGTCATGTGTGAGACTTTCCAGCTCTCCTATCTTTCCAGCCAAATTGAGATTTTAAGTCATTTTCTCTCTTGCCCTTTTAGTCTTGGGTATTGTATGTGATTGTCCAAGACTTTTTAGCATATTGGTCAGTCTGTTTGGGCCACGCCTGGTGGTTCTCGGAGCTTGCTCCTGGCTCTGTGCTCGGGCATCACTCCTGGTGCACTTGGGGGACCAGACGGGATGCTGGGGACTGAACATGGGTCAGCTGCGCGCATGGCAGGTGCCCGCCCCGCTCCCACTAGTCTGACCCTTGTTTAAGACTTTTTAACTGGAAGTAATTTATTGGAGTCAGGTTTGCATTTTTCTTAACACCAAAATCAAGGGGAGGGAGTTTGTTTGGTTTTTTTGGGCGGGGGGTCACATCCTGTGATGCTCAGGGGTTTCTCCTAGCTCTGCACTCAGGAATCACTCCTTACAGTGCTTGGGGGACCCTATGGGATGCGGGGATCAGACTTGGGTCGGCAGCGTGCAAGGCCAACACCCTCCCCACTGTGCTATCACTTCGGCCCTCGACATCAAACTTAAGTATTATTATACACAGTCTTTTTCATATGAACCAGAACAAAGGACTTATACACAGAGAAGCCTGGTAGGTGATTAAATGTTCTCTTGTCCATCTTGGCCTGTGGGAAATAGTCGTCTCCTCTGACCTTTTATATTCACTTGTACTTTGAAGCTAAATGATTTTATTACTTCACCCCCTCACCATTTGATCTTTCTGGTGAATTTACCTTCTTTTTTTTTTTTTGCTTTTTGGGTCCCACCCGGCGATGCTCAAGGCTGACTCTCCTAGCTCTGCCCTCAGGAATCACTCCTGGCAGTGCTTGGGGGACCCTATGGGATGCCGGGGATCGAACTCCGGTCGGCCGCGTGCAAGGCCAACGTCCTACCTGCTGTGCTATTGCTCCAGCCCCATGAATTTACCTTCTGACTTTAGAGTATGAGGCTCGTTTTTAAAAGTCCGTGAAATGATCTCTCTGCGTTTTAGTTTCAGGCTCAGGATATCCAAAAGCATCTCAGGAATGGAATGAACAAATTGGAGGAATAAGATCACGGAGGCCAAGTAAGTGATCAGTCTGTTACAGAAATCAGTTTAAGTTTATTTGCGTCTTTTTTCTTGGGTACCCAACATATAAAAATACTCCAGTGTCCAGGTGAGCACTTAGATGTTTTCATTTATTTCATTAATGAATGTCTGCTAAGTTCCACCAGCAGAGTAATTTCTGGCATCTTGTACTGCAGAGATGGGCTGGGGTAAAATATGGATAATTTTGTTTTTGAAGATCAATGAATTTTGGAGCGTGTTGGGTGGTTTGGGGGGGGCTGGTGTAAAATAGAGATAATTTTTTTTTTAATCAATGTATTTTGGAGAGAGAGAGAGAGCGAGAGAGAGAGAGAGAGTGGGGAGTGTTTCTTGGGCCACACTCAGCAGTGCTCAGGGCTTATTCCTGGCTCTGTATTCGGGGTCACTCCTGGTGGTTCTCGGGGACCCCATGTGTAGTTGGGGGTAAGCAGGCACCCCACCTGCTGTGTATCTCTCCAGCTCTGTTTACTCACTCGGAAACAACCACCTATAGCACTTGTGTATGTTTTTTTTTTTCTTTTTGTATGTTTTTTTTTTTTTGCTTTTTTTTTGCTTTTTGAGTCACACCCGGCGACGCACAGGGGTTATTCCTGGCTCTAGACTCAGGAACTACTCCTGGTAGTGCTCAGGGGACCTTATGGGATGCTGGGAATCGAACCCGGGTCAGCCGCGTGCAAGGCAAATGCCTTACCTGCTGTGCTATCGCTCCAGCTCCTCTTTTTGCATGTTTTAAATAAGGGCTGGAATCTACTAAGTTCCTGTTCAAGGGCTATTTCATGGCACAGGTATTTAAATATTAAATACCAGAATTAATACTAGAATTATTTTGTAATTGAGTCACCATGAGTTACAGTTACAAAACTTTCATGTTTGAGTTTCAGTCACGTTTTATTCATTCGTACAATGATCGAACACCTATCCCTCCAGCAGCATACATTTTTCACCACCAATGTCCTCAGTATCCCTCTCCCCTCCCCCCATCCCGCCTTCCCGTCACACCCCTCCCCCTGCCTCTATGGTAGACAATTTCCCTCATACTCTCTCTCGACTTATGGAATACCAGAACTATTTACATGGCACGAGTCAATGTGTTGAAACAGTCATATATTGAACCATATGTCCTGATTTCTCTAGCTGTGTGCAGACCTTAAATCTTGATTCTACTAAAAAAACAAAATTATGCCTTTCAGAGACTTTAAGCTCGCTCCCTTTTAGCATCTAATCACAGTGGGTCCCAAGGGTTTATTTTTATTTATTTATTTATTTATTTATTTATTTATTTTGCTTTTTGGGTCACACATAGCAACACACAGGGGTTATTCCTGGCTCTGCACTCAGGAATTACTCCTGGCCGTGCCCAGGGAGCCATATGGGATGCTGGGAATCGAACCCGGGTCGGCCGTGTGCAAGGCAAATGCCCTACCCGCTGTGCTATTGCTCCAGCCCCAGGGACTCTTTATTTTTAAAGAATTATTATTGTTATTATTATTTTGACTATCTTGGGGGGGGTCACACCCAGTGATGCTCAGGGCTGACTCCTGGCTCTGCACTCAGGAATCACTCCTGGTGGCTCTTGGGGGTCCCTATGGGATGCTGGAGATCGAACCCAGGTTGGTTATGTTCAAGGCAAACACCCTCCCCGCTGTGCAATTGCTACAGCCCCATCAGAGATTCTTTATTTATTTTTTTAATTCGTTTTTTCATTTTAATGAATCACCGTGAGATACAGTTACAGATTTACAAAATTTTGTGATTATGTTTCAGTCATACAGTGACGGAGCACCCTTCACTCCCAGTGTCCACTCTCTACCGCCAATTTTCCCAGCATCCCTCCCGCCAACCCCTTCCCACCCCCCGCCCCCCAGCCTCTATGGCAGGCACCTTCCCTTTTACTCTTAGAGGCCCATAGAGGACATCAAAATGCAACTCACAGTGTCTTCTTTAGGCGACGGACAGTGATTGGCTAGTACAGTCTTTCAAGAAGACGGCTCAGGTTCAGGCTGGAGCAATAGCACACTGGGGAGGACGTTTGCCTTGCACGCGGCCGACCCGGGTTCGATTCCCAGCATCCCATAGGGTCTCCCGAGCACCGCCAGGAGTGATTCCTGAGTGCATGAGCCAGGAGGAACCCCTGAACATCGCCGGGTGTGACTCAAAAGCAAAAAAATAGAGGGGGGGCTCGGTTTCTCTATCAGTAAGATGGCAGTGGTCAGAATTGAGTAGTTCTCAGCTGCCCGGTTTCACCCCCACACGAATTACCCAAAACTGAAATCACTTTTCCCTTTTTTGCTTTTCGTTTTAGGGCCACACCTGGCCGTGCTCAGGGCTACCCCTGGCTCTGTGCTCAGGACTTGCTCCTGGTCATCTGGGGTGCCGGGCTAGTTCGCTCCCGAGACAGACGCCCTCCCTGCTGTATCTCTCTGGCCCGGGGTGTTTATTTAATTTATTTCCTAAACTGCCACCGGGCGAGGGGGAGAGACCTCACAGAAGGGGTGTGCGAAAATATTTTGAGATCTGTTATTTTGCAACCACAGATCTAAAAGCAAAGTGGTGGCAGGTTCTTCAATGTCATCTTAAAAATACCTAGCTGGAACGTGTAATGGTCAGAAGAACTGGAGTAAATACTTGATGTACTTAAGGAAGACTCAGGGGCTGGAGCGATAGCACAGCGGGGAGGGCGTTTGCCTGGCAGTCGACCGACCTGGGTTCGATCCCCGGCATCCCATAGGGTCCCCCGAGCACCGCCAGGAGTAATTCCTGAGAGCAGAGCCGGGAGTCAGCCCTGAGTATCGCCAGGTGTGGCCCCAAACCCTCCCCAAATTAAAACAGTATGCTAGAACGCCTGGCCCATGTCCACATCCGTAACCCGTGCTGTCTTCATCTCTCCCCCTGCAGTATCCTCGGGAAGCAAGAGTTCGGTGCCCGGCGGTTTTTCGGATGGTATAAACACTTTTCTTTCTTCCTTGACATGCTTCTTTCTCACTCTGTCCCCAACCGCTCGCCAGCTCTGTTAAATAACTTGGCTCAACTGCTCCAAGTTTTTCTCTTTAAACTAACATAGTGGGGCTGGAGCAATAGCACAGTGGGGAGGGCGTTTGCCTTGCACGAGACTGACCCGGGTTCGATTCCCAGCATCCCATAGAGTCCCCTGAGCACCGCCAGGAGTAATCCCTGAGTGCAGAGCCAGGAGTCAGCTCTGAGCATCGCCGGGTGTGGCCCAAAAAGCAAAAACAAAAAAATTAATGTACTAATATGCCAGTAGGGCGTTTACCTTGCACAAGACCGACCTGGGTCCAATTCCTCCATCCCTCTTTGAGAGCCTGACAAGCTACCGAAGGGATCCCGCCTGCACGGCAGAGCCTGGCAAGCTCCCCGTGGCATATTCGAGATGCCAAACACAGTCACAACAAGTCTCACCATGGAGACGTGACTGGTGCCCGCTCGAGCAAATCGATGAACGAAGGTTGGGCCAGGGAGGACTGTGCTACACCAGTACTGCTAATATGCCAGTGCTTGTTCTGAATCTGTTTCCCAAAGGGGCGAGTCCACCCACTAGGGGGCGCCAGAACAGCAGCGGAGGTGGGGGCGGAGTGGGCGGGGGTGCACGGGGAGCTGCAGTGCCTTGGCTGCGACTGTCTAACGGGCAGTTTCCAGGTGGTCTGTGTTGACCTTTCCCCCCCCAGGGGGCCAGTGAGGCACATCCGTTTGGATGCCGCTGTCCCAGCGCTGGGGCGAGCAGGGCTGCCTTGTCCCGGGCCGTGGCTCTTCTGCCTTTCCTCGCTCCCGGCCCATCTCCGCCCTGTCCGCCCCTGCCGGAGCGCCACTAAATGACCGTCCTTTCTGCCCCCCCCCCCCCCCAGACGACAGCCTGCTGAAGCCAGAGTTCAGGAATCAGCGCCTGCCGAGCCCCGCCCCACGTAAGTGTCTCCGCCCCCAAGGCGCCCACACCCCTGACCCAACACCCCACTTCCAGTGTCCACGTCTCGTGGCTTAAGCCAGTCCAAAGAGCAGATTTTTTTTTCTTTTTTGAATTTACTGGTGCCCGCTCGAACAGATCGATGAGCAACGGGATGACAGTGACAGTGAATTTTTATCGAATCACCATGGGATGCAGTTACAAAACTTTCCTGTTTGAGTGTCAGCCATGCAATGATGGAACCCCCATCCCCCCACCAGGGCACATTCCCCACCACCCATGTCCCCAGTATCCCCCATCCCACCTTCCCCGTGCCTCCATGGCAGACAGTCTCCCCCACACTCTCTCTCTGCTTTGGGGCATCATGGTTTGCAATACAGACACCGAGAGGCCGTCACGTTGGGTCCTTTATCTACTCTCAGCACACATCTCCCGTCCCGAGCATCCCGCCAACCATCACTGACTCAGTGATCCCCTCTCTATTCTAGCAAGAACGGATTTTTTGTTGTTGTTGTTTTGGCTCATACCTGGCGATGCACAGGGGTTACTTCTGGCTCATGCACTCAGGAATTACTCCTGGCAGTGCTCGGGGGACCCTATGGGATGCTGGGAATCGAACCCGGATCGGCCGAGTGCAAGGCAGACGCCCTCCCAGCTGTGCTATTGCTCCAGCCCCAAGAACAAATTTTAAACGCTTCCAGGGAAAGCAGAGAACGTGTTTGGCTACTGGGACATTCTCTATGGACAGGCTGATGGACCAGCCTCTGGGCTAAAGGAACAAATGCCAAAGTTACTAAGCAAAGATGTTAAGCACGTTAACCGAGCAGACCTTGGCAAGGCCCAAGAGAGCCAGCCCAGAGCGTCACCTCACGGGATTGGTTCCGGGTCAGAGTCCCCCACAAGGTTGCGTCTATCCAGCCCTCCCTTCCGTGTGATCTGACTCTCCATTGTCAGGGCCTGAGCCAGAGGACAACGGGGAGAGCGCTGGCCCAATACATGGCTGACCCAGGTTTGGTCACCTGCATCCCTTATGGTCCCCCCAGCACCACCAGGAGGGACCCTTGAGTATTGCTAGGCGTGGTCCCCAAACAATCCAGGTTCCAGTGATAATGATGTGGCTCTTACCAGTGATCTCATTTCTGACTTTTTTTTTTAAATGTAGGAGTACTGCTATTTATTCAGCAATTAATTAAGCTGGTTAAATTGGGCATGAACTCCACATTACTTTTTTTAAAAAATGTTTTTAAACTGGAAATCTGTGAGATAGACCATTACACAGCTGTTCATAATTGAGTTTCAGTCATACAATGATCCAGCACCCAGCCTTCCACCGAGGCACATTTCCCACCACCAATATCCCCTGTTTCCCCAGCCCCCACCCCAGCCTCCCTTTATGGGAGACACTTTCCTTCTTGCTCTCTCTCTCCTTTTCCTTTTGTGCATTATGGTTTGCAATACGGGTGCCAAGAGGTCATGGTGTTTGTTCAGGGCATTCGGTATTTTTATTGGGACGGTAAGGCTGGAGTAGCTTTTAGTTGGGTGACAGCTTTGGGGTCTGGATGTGACTGCCGAGTCTTCCGGAAGTACAGGGAGGTGGGGGGAGGTAGCCCTTCCCAACTTGGAGAAAGCCTGGAGATTTCAGTCACAAAACCCGCATACCCGAATTTTCAGCAGATTATATCTTGGTGAGGTCAGTCCTGAGACAACGGAGTCAGGCTGGGGTTGTGGCGGCTATTTTGGATTGTGGAAGCAACTGGCTGCCCTGAGCCCTGCTTGGGTGGGCACCAGCCTAACCCACCCGCCTCCGATTTACCTGGTCTGTTCAGCCACGGGAGGGTCCGAGGTTACCTGCAGCTTTTGAGATTCTGACTTAAGTTGCGTCTTTCCCTAGATTTAAATTCTACCTTTTCCCTCTAATTCTCTGCTTTGGGGCCATTTCACACAGAAGGGCACATTTCCGGGCATAACTGGAAATCCAGGGTCTTCTTGAAAAACAACGACCCGCCCCCTCCTTTAGACCCCTCCCCCGTTTCCCGAGCCTTCCCAAAGCTGCGGGCTGGTTTCTCCCAAGCCTCTGCCGCTGACCCTTGTGTCTGATGACCATTGCGTCCTGCCCTTCTCCTCCCGAACAGAAACATCCGGCCTGTCCAAAGAGCCATTCTGGCCGCCCAAAGAGTCGTCCTGGCTGGGCCCTTGGTGCTGGGCGCTGCTGCTGGTGGCCAGCGCCGCCCTGTGCGCGTGGTGGCTCCTGCCGACCCCGGAGGTGGACAGCCCGGCCGTGCACGAGTTCCAGCACCAGATGCAGCAGCTGCGGCGGCGCTACCGCGGGCAGGACGAGGCGCTGTGGCGGCGCGGCGGGGCCCTGCTGGAGAAGCACCTCAACGGCTCCCGGCCGCGCCCGCAGCCGGCCATCCTGCTGCTGACCGCCGCCCGCGATGCCGAGGACGCACTGCGCTGCCTGGGCGAGCACCTGGCCGACGCCTACGCCGCTGCTCTGGCCCGCCGCGCCCCGGCCATCCGCATCGACGGCGCGGGGCTGGCGGCGCGGGACAGCGGTGCGGCCAAGCTGCAGGTGGACCTGGAGCTGAGCCGGGGCTTCGAGGGTGGCCGGGCGGCGGCCGTGGTGCACCGGTTCGAGTCGCTGCCCGCCGGCGCCACCCTCATCTTCTACAAGTACTGCGACCACGAGCACGCGGCCTTCAAGGACGTGGCGCTGGTGCTCACGGTCCTGCTGGAGGACACGACGCTGGGCGCCAGCCCCGACCTCAAGCACGTGGAGGAGAAGGTGCGCGACTTCCTGCGGGTCAAGTTTATCGACGCCGGCGCGCCCAGCGCCCACGACCGCATGGACGCCGACAAGCTGAGCGGGCTCTGGAGCCGCATCTCGCACCTGGTCCTGCCCGTGCAGCCCGAGCACGCCCAGGAGCACGGCAGCTGCTTGTGACCGGCCCCGGGTCTGAGGACGGGCAGCGGAAAGAACCGGTTTCTTTCCAACACGATGACACGTGGCCCATCCTGTGTGTGGCCTCTTTTGTGCGATTTCCCCCCCCCCAACACGGCCAGGGGGACCCCCCCCCCCAAACCTCCCCGGGTGGGTCTGGACCTCAGGGTCCTTCCTTGGCTGCGTCCCAGCTTCCTGTTTGATTTTTCGTTGGTCACCGGCGTCTGTCCTTCGCCTGCTGTAGGCAGCGACCCGTGTCACCTGCACTCAGGCACGACGGCGTGTCCCGTCCGGGGGCTGCAGTAAGGGTGGTCTCTGGGGGGTGTCTCGGGTCTTTGCTTTTCCCCCTGCTTTGTGGTTGGAGCCCTAGATAAAGGAGGAACCTGTGAAAGTGGATGACAGGAGTATTTGTCACCCCAGAATGTGCAGTCAAACCAGACCTTGGGGAAGGTGCTGGCCTTGCATGCCGCCAACTCCGGTGCAGATCCCCCCCACAATGCATCGGCTTCCCCCTCCACCACCCCCCGACACCGCTCAGACTCACGCCCGAGCACCGAGGCAGGAATAACCCCTGAGCACTGCGGGGTGAGCACCCACACATGCACGCACAGATCAGGAAACCAAGTGGATGGAGCCACTTCCGAAATTTGCTTCTCATGTGCTCTTTGCTTTTTAAGTAACGGGGGCCCCCCTCCCTCGGAGGGGGAGCGTTTCAGGAGCATTCTTCGTCCTTGCCCTTGGATGCTGACCCCCCGGTAAATCCTGAGCAGTTTCTCGCGTCTGGACCCCAAAGTTGTTGTTGTGAGTGAAAAAAACTGTGATTTAGGCAACTGCAGACCCTACATGTAACCAGAACATAAAAAAGAGTTTTATGTGTTCCGTGCCCACCTGTTCTCTCAGTAACCCCTTCACGATGCTCTCCCAAGGGGCACACAGGTTGGCCAAGGACGCCGAGTGCCATTTGATTTGAGTGCCTCAAGCTCCCTCACCGCCCCATGGGCTTCGTGTTAAAATGTTCTGTGGGTTGGGGCTGGAGCCATAGCACAGCGGGGAGGGCGTTTGCCTTGCACGCGGCCGACCCGGGTTCGAATCCTAGCATCCCATATGGTTCTTTGAGCACTGCCAGGGGTGATTCCTGAGTGCAGAGCCAGGAGGAACCCCTGTGCATCACCGGCTGTGACCCAAAAAAGAAAAAAAAAAAGAGTCTGTTTTGATAGGATTCATCCATCTCTGCTCTGCATTGGATTTCCTAGAACCTTCGAATTCCCAAGTCACATTGCTTTTTTTTTTTAAGTTATCAGCAAATTTCTTAGCGGAAATACTGTTTTCAGAGGACTAGAGCCAGTCCGAGGGTTCACCCTTTGTCGTTTTGATGGTTCCAGAGCTGACGGTAAAATAGGGAATTTCCCGTGTTTGCAAACTTAGCGCCTGGATTGTACTTGGTTCCTGGTCTTATTTCCAGAGGATTCTAAAAAAGAATTTCGAAGATTTATTTTATATATTATGGACATTATCTTTGGAGAAATGTTTTTATTAAATGTTTCATTGGCCAAAATAAGACCAAAATAATTTTAAAATAATTGATGTTATATCTTTCAGAAAAAAAAAAGAATTATAACTTCTCATCTCTCTAGAAATACCTTTTCAAAGCTATTTTAGTAATTTAAATAAATTTACGTTCTTGGTTTGTACGCTCTGTATACTGTCTGATCTTGATGGCTCATCGATCTGTTTCTCCTAATTCATCCTGAGCAATTTTACTGACTTTCACTAAGAAAGCAGAACCCGGAAGTCAAGCCAGTCACAATTATGTTGGTTAGAAACGAAACGGTGGGGCCAGAGCAATAGCACAGCGGGGAGGGTGTTTACCTTCCACAAGGCCAACCCGGGTTCGATCCCTGGCATCCCATAGGTCCTCCGAAGCACCGTCAGGAGTGATTCCTGAGTGCAGAGCCAGGAGTAATCTCTGAGCATCGCCGGGTGGGACCCAAAAACCGAAAAAATAAAAATAAAAGCAGATAGGGTGCAGGAGGTGTCGCCTGTGCCCTTAAATAAAAATGAAATGGGGGGCTGGAGCGACAGCACAGCGGGTAGGGCGTTTGCCTTGCACGTGGCTGACCCAGGTTTGATTCCCAGCATCCCATAGGGTCCCCTGAGCACCGCCAGGAGTAATTCCTGAGTGCAGAGCCAGGACACAGTCCTGAGCATCGCCGGGTGGGACCCAAAAACCAAAAAACAAAAAAAAAGTTTACCATTTCTTATTCAAAAAAAAATTGGGGGCGGGGCCGGAGCGATAGCACAGCCGGTAGGGCGTTTGCCTTGCACGAGGCCGACCCGGGTTCGATCCCCAGCATCCCATATGGTCCCCCAAGCACTGCCAGGAGCAATTCCTGAGTGCAAAGCCAGGAGTAACCCCTGAGCATCGCTGGGTGTGACCCAAAAAAGCAAAAAAAAAAAAATTTTTTAACGTACAAAAGTGATTTTTGAGGGGCCGGAGCGATAGCAGAGCGGGTAGGGTGTTTGCCTTGCATGCGGCCGACCCGGGTTCGATTCCCAACATCCCATAGGGTCCCCTGAGCGCCGCCAGGAGTGATTCCTGAGTGCATGAGCCAGGAGTAACCCCTGTACATCACCGGGTGTGACCCCCCCAAAAAAAATGATTTTTGAGATTTTAGTTTCAGCACCACGGCAAGCTCTGGGAGCTGAGATGAGAGCGACACAGCTGACACTCGGGCCTTGAGGAAGCAGAGGCAGGTGGGCGAGTGCCAGGAATGCAGCCTGAGAGCACGGCAGGAGGGTGTGGGCTCCCCCACACCCCTGCGGACTCAGCCAGCCAAGTGTGTGACCATTGTCGTCACAGCTACCAAGGGGCGGGGTGAGTAACTACATCTTGTTGGGTCTGAGGGTGCCGGCGCTGACCTTGCTCAAGCCCGCCTTGATTTGATCCCGGCATCCTGTAGGGTCCCTGAAGCACCACCAGGAGTCACTCCTGAGCACTGAGCCCAGAGTCAGCCCCTGAGCATCACCAGGTGTGAGCCCAAAACCCAAAAAAAAAAAAAATTCTGGGGCTGGAGCAATAGCACAGCGGGGAGGGCGTTTGCCTTGCACGCAGCCGACCTGGGTTCGATTCCCAGCATCCCATAGGGTCCCCTGAGCACCGCCAGGAGTAATTCCTGAGTGCAGAGCCAGGAATAACCCTTGTGCATCACCAGGTGGGACCCAAAAAGCAAAAAAAAAAAAAAAATATTCTGGGGCAAGAATGATAGATAGTACAGTGGAGAAGGTGTTTGCCTTGCATGTGGCCGACCGGGTTCAATCCCCAGCATCCCATAGGGTCCAAGCACCGCCAGGAGTGATTCTTGAGCACAGAGCCAGGAGGAGTCAGCCCTGAGCATCGCTGGGTGTGACCTCCCCCCCCCAAAAAAAAATTTTGTTTTGAATGGCAAGGGTGGGGTGGGTGGGGGTATTGCTCTGGTCTTACTCCTGGTTCTGCTCTCAGCCAGGGCTCAGGGGACCCTGTGGGGTGTTGGGGACTGCTCAGGACCCTGAACGAAAGAGGACCCCGAAACCTTTACCCTGGACAAACCGGAAAATTCCATTACCAGCTTTGCATGACCTGAGGCAAAGGTGCCCTTGTGACAAAGGAAATAGCCAAACTCAAGAGGTAAAAGTAGCCCAGAGCAGTTAACTAAGAGACGCCATTAAGCCCCTAAGTAGAATACCTTCCTCTACCTTGTGCCTTCCTCCTGCCAGATGCTCCTGCCAGATAAACCCTTGCCTTCCTCTCCCCACTATTTCTCAATCTACTCTTGAAGAATGTTGTAAGCCCACCTAATACACCCCGAACCTTTCCTTATTTGGTCTGAGAAGACACTTCCCTGATGATTGACAACTTATGTACCAACCCCCTGCTAAGAAAAGTATAAAGCCAGTGTGGCAGTTAATAAAGTTGCCCTTGATCGGCATGTGTCGTCTTGGGCCCCCTATTTATTATCCTCACTAGTTTTATTTCAGGTCGGAACCGCTCACAGAACCCACCCAATTAGGAGCGCTTTCCACTGCTGTCTCTCCGCGGGCCGGAGAGATCTCCAGGGGAACGCGCAGTGGGGTGCCCCAGATGACCGGGATCAGCAGTGTCCACGGGTAACACCTTCTCGCTGTCCTGTCACCCTTAGGCTCCTGTTCTTGGTTCTTTCCAATCTGCAACAGTATGACTAATAGCTAATTATTAACTATTAACCCTGAGCAATAGCACAGCGGGGAGGGCATTTGCCTTGCACACAGTCGACCCAGGTTCGATTCCTCCATCCCTCTCGGAGAGCCTGGCAAGCTACCGAGAGGATCCCGTCCACACGGCAGAGCCTGGCAAGCTCCCCGTGGCGTATTCGAGATGCCAAACACAGTCACCACAAGTCTCACCATGGAGACGTGACTGGTGCCCACTCAAGCAAATCGATGAATAATGGGACGACAGTGCTGCAGACGGTGCTAACCCTGCTGTACTATTTGTAACCAAAGGTTGTGCCATTTGCTTTGTTTATAGTTTGTTTGTTTAGGGGCCACACCCAGCGATGCTCAGGGTTACTTCTGGCTCTGTTCTCAGGAATTACTCCTGGCTATGCTTGTTGGACCCTCTGGAATGCCGGGATGCTGGGGATCGAACCCGGGTCAGCTGTGTGCAAGGCAGAAGCCCTCTGGCCCCAAGACTGTGCCTTTTGCCTGATCCATTTCCCCGATAATTTCAGACCATGGCTTTAGCTGCTGCTGATCTGTTCTCTATGAGCTGGGTGTAGGGTTTGGAATTTGGGATTTTAGCTGATTAAAACTTGAGCTTATAAAAACTAAGGATGGGGCTGGAGCGGTAGCATAGCGGGTAGGGCGTTTGCCTTGCACACGGCCAACCCGGGTTTGAATCCCAGCATCCCATATGGTCCCCTGAGCACCGCCAGGAGTGATTCCTGAGTGCAGAGCCAGGAGGAACCCCTGTGCATCGCCAGGTGTGACCCCCAAAAAAAAAGAAGAAAAAAAACTAAGGACGGGGCTAGATCGATAGCACAGCGGGGAGGGCGTTTGCCTTGCACATGGCCCACTCTGGTTCGATTCCCAGTATCCCATAGGATCCCTCGAGCACCACCAGGTGTGATTCCTGAGTGCAGAGCCAGGAGTCAGCCTGAGCATCACCAGGTAGGACCCAAAAAGCCCCAAGAAAACAAAAAGCAAACCCCAAAATAAGATAAAAACCACACATAACAGAAACAAGGAAGTTCTATTCAGTGAGCGATTGCTGTAGCATCTTGTGTTTGGAAATGGTCCCTGAGAAAGAGCTTTTTTGTTAAGTCTTAGTTTTTA
This sequence comes from Sorex araneus, assembly GCF_027595985.1. Taxonomy (NCBI): domain Eukaryota; kingdom Metazoa; phylum Chordata; class Mammalia; order Eulipotyphla; family Soricidae; genus Sorex; species Sorex araneus. Next base: position 165,573,699 of record NC_073313.1, read on the forward strand.
GCAACTGAGGTTTTGTTCATCTGGGATTTTCTTTTTTTTTTCTTTTTGGGTCCCACCTGGCGATGCTCAGAGCTGAGTCCTGG